>NC_090648.1:485628069-485928069 GCF_040937935.1 Hyperolius riggenbachi | reverse complement strand
GAGACCTGACTGTTGAGTTCGGCAAATCCCACCTCACCACAGCAGAGACCTGACTGTTGAGTTCGGCGAATCCCACCTTACCACAGCAGAGACCTTACTGTTGAGTTCGGCGAATCCCACCTCACCCCAGCAGAGACCTGACTGTGGTGTTCGGCGAATCCCACCTCACCACAGCAGAGACCTGACTGTTGAGTTCGGCGAATCCCACCTCACCACAGCAGAGACCTGACTGTTGAGTTCGGCGAATCCCACCTCACCCCAGCAGAGACCTGACTGTGGTGTTCGGCGAATCCCACCTCATGCCAGCAGAGACCTGACTGTTGTGCTCGGCGAATCCCACCTCACCACAACAAAGACCTGACTGTTGTGTTCGGCGAATCCCACCTCACCACAGCAGAGACCTGACTGTTGTGTTCGGCGAATCCAACCTCACCACAGCAGAGACCTGACTGTTGTGTTCGGTGAATCCCACCTCACCAGAGCAGAGACCTGACTGTTGTGTTCGGCGAATCCCACCTCACCACAGCAGAGACCTGACTGTTGTGTTCAGCGAACCCACCTCATCACAGCAGAGACCTGACTGTTGTCTTCAGCGAACCCACCTCACCACAGCATAGACTTGACTGTTGTGTTCAGCAAACCCAGCTCACCACAGCAGAGACCTGACTGTTGTGTTCAGGGAACCCACCTCACCACAGCAGAGACCTGACTGTTGTGTTCAGCGAATCCCACCTCACCACAGCAGAGACCTGACTGTTGTGTTCGGCGAATCCAACCTCACCACAGCAGAGACCTGACTGTTGAGCTCGGCGAATCCCACCTCACTACAGCAGAGACCTGACTGTTGTGTTCGGCGAATCCCACCTCACCACAGCAGAGACCTGACTGTTGTGTTCGGCGAATCCTACCTCACCCCAGCAGAGACCTGACTGTTGAGTTCGGCGAATTCCACCTCACCACAGCAGAGACCTGACTGTAGAGTTCGGCGAATCCCACCCTACCACAGCAGAAACCTGACTGTTGAGCTTGGCGAATCCCACCCTACCACAGCAGAGACCTGACTGTTGAGCTCGGCGAATCCCACCTCACCATAGAAGAGACCTGACTGTTGAGCTCGGCGAATTCCACCTCACCACAGCAGAGACCTGACTGTTGAGCTCGGCGAATCCCACCGCACCACAGCAGAGACCTGACTGTTGTGCTCGGCGAATCCCACCTCACCACAGCAGAGACCTGAATGTTGAGCTCGGCGAATCCCACCTTACCACAGCAGAGACCTGACTGTTGTGCTCGGCGAATCCCACCTCACCACAGCAGAGACTTGACTGTTGTGCTCTGCGAATCCAACCTCACCACAGCAGAGACCTGACTGTTGTGTTTGGCAAATCCCACCTCACCACAGCAGAAACCTGACTGTTGTGATTGGCGAATCCCACCTCACCACAGCAGAGACCTGACTGTTGAGTTCGGCGAATCCCACCTCACTACAGCAGAGACCTTACTGTTGTGTTCGGCGAATCCCACCTCACCACAGCAGAGACCTGACTGTTGAGTTCGGCAAATCCCACCTCACCACAGCAGAGACCTGACTGTTGAGTTCGGCGAATCCCACCTTACTACATCAGAGACCTTACTGTTGAGTTCGGCGAATCCCACCTCACCCCAGCAGAGACCTGACTGTGGTGTTCGGCGAATCCCACCTCACCACAGCAGAGACCTGACTGTTGAGTTCGGCGAATCCCACCTCACCCCAGCAGAGACCTGACTGTTGTGCTCGGCGAATCCCACCTCACCACAACAAAGACCTGACTGTTGTGTTCGGCGAATCCCACCTCACCACAGCAGAGACCTGACTGTTGTGTTCAGCGAATCCCACCTCACCACAGCAGAGACCTGACTGTTGTGCTCGGCGAATCCCACCTCACCACAGCAGAGACCTGACTGTTGAGCTTGGCGAATCCCACCTCACCACAGCAGAGACCTGACTGTTGTGTTAGGCGAATCCCACCTCACCACAGCAGAGACCTGACTGTTGTGTTCGGCGAATCCCACCTCACCACAGCAGAGACCTGACTGTTGAGCTCGGCGCATCCCACCTTACCACAGCAGAGACCTGACTGTTGAGCTCGGCGAATCCCACCTCACTACAGCAGAGACCTGACTGTTGTGTTCGGCGAATCCCACCTCACCACAGCAGAGACCTGACTGTTGTGTTCGGCGAATCCTACCTCACCCCAGCAGAGACCTGACTGTTGAGTTCGGCGAATTCCACCTCACCACAGCAGAGACCTGACTGTAGAGTTCGGCGAATCCCACCCTACCACAGCAGAGACCTGACTGTTGAGCTCGGCGAATCCCACCCTACCACAGCAGAGACCTGACTGTTGAGCTCGGCGAATCCCACCTCACCACAGCAGAGACCTGACTGTTGAGCTCGGCGAATTCCACCTCACCACAGCAGAGACCTGACTGTTGAGCTCGGCGAATCCCACTGCACCACAGCAGAGACCTGACTGTTGTGCTCGGCGAATCCCACCTCACCACAGCAGAGACCTGAATGTTGAGCTCGGCGAATCCCACCTTACCACAGCAGAGACCTGACTGTTGTGCTCAGTGAATCCCACCTCACCACAGCAGAGACCTGACTGTTGTGCTCGGCGAATCCCACCTCACCACAGCAGAGACCTGACTGTTGTGTTCGGCGAATCCCACCTCACCACAGCAGAGACCTGACTGTTGTGTTCGGCGAATCCCCCCTCACCACAGCAGAAACCTGACTGTTGTGATCGGCGAATCCCACCTCACCACAGCAGAGACCTGACTGTTGAGTTCGGCGAATCCCACCTCACCACAGCAGAGACCTGACTGTTGAGTTCGGCGAATCCCACCTCACCACAGCAGAGACCTGACTGTTGAGTTCGGCGAATCCCACCTCACCCCAGCAGAGACCTGACTGTTGTGCTCGGCGAATCCCACCTCACCACAACAAAGACCTGACTGTTGTGTTCGGCGAATCCCACCTCACCACAGCAGAGACCTGACTGTTGTGTTCAGCGAATCCCACCTCACCACAGCAGAGACCTGACTGTTGTGCTCGGCGAATCCCACCTCACCACAGCAGAGACCTGACTGTTGAGCTTGGCGAATCCCACCTCACCACAGCAGAGACCTGACTGTTGTGTTAGGCGAATCCCACCTCACCACAGCAGAGACCTGACTGTTGTGTTCGGCGAATCCCACCTCACCACAGCAGAGACCTGACTGTTGAGCTCGGCGCATCCCACCTTACCACAGCAGAGACCTGACTGTTGAGCTCGGCGAATCCCACCTCACTACAGCAGAGACCTGACTGTTGTGTTCGGCGAATCCCACCTCACCACAGCAGAGACCTGACTGTTGTGTTCGGCGAATCCTACCTCACCCCAGCAGAGACCTGACTGTTGAGTTCGGCGAATTCCACCTCACCACAGCAGAGACCTGACTGTAGAGTTCGGCGAATCCCACCCTACCACAGCAGAAACCTGACTGTTGAGCTTGGCGAATCCCACCCTACCACAGCAGAGACCTGACTGTTGAGCTCGGCGAATCCCACCTCACCACAGAAGAGACCTGACTGTTGAGCTCGGCGAATTCCACCTCACCACAGCAGAGACCTGACTGTTGAGCTCGGCGAATCCCACCGCACCACAGCAGAGACCTGACTGTTGTGCTCGGCGAATCCCACCTCACCACAGCAGAGACCTGAATGTTGAGCTCGGCGAATCCCACCTTACCACAGCAGAGACCTGACTGTTGTGCTCGGCGAATCCCACCTCACCACAGCAGAGACTTGACTGTTGTGCTCGGCGAATCCAACCTCACCACAGCAGAGACCTGACTGTTGTGTTTGGCAAATCCCACCTCACCACAGCAGAAACCTGACTGTTTTGATCGGCGAATCCCACCTCACCACAGCAGAGACCTGACTGTTGAGTTCGGCGAATCCCACCTCACTACAGCAGAGACCTTACTGTTGTGTTCGGCGAATCCCACCTCACCACAGCAGAGACCTGACTGTTGAGTTCGGCAAATCCCACCTCACCACAGCAGAGACCTGACTGTTGAGTTCGGCGAATCCCACCTTACTACATCAGAGACCTTACTGTTGAGTTCGGCGAATCCCACCTCACCCCAGCAGAGACCTGACTGTGGTGTTCGGCGAATCCCACCTCACCACAGCAGAGACCTGACTGTTGAGTTCGGCGAATCCCACCTCACCACAGCAGAGACCTGACTGTTGAGTTCGGCGAATCCCACCTCACCCCAGCAGAGACCTGACTGTTGTGCTCGGCGAATCCCACCTCACCACAACAAAGACCTGACTGTTGTGTTCGGCGAATCCCACCTCACCACAGCAGAGACCTGACTGTTGTGTTCAGCGAATCCCACCTCACCACAGCAGAGACCTGACTGTTGTGCTCGGCGAATCCCACCTCACCACAGCAGAGACCTGACTGTTGAGCTTGGCGAATCCCACCTCATTACAGCAGAGACCTGACTGTTGTGTTAGGCGAATCCCACCTCACCACAGCAGAGACCTGACTGTTGTGTTCGGCGAATCCCACCTCACCACAGCAGAGACCTGACTGTTGAGCTCGGCGCATCCCACCTTACCACAGCAGAGACCTGACTGTTGAGGTCGGTGAATCCCACCTCACCACAGCAGAGACCTGACTGTTGAGCTCGGGGAATCCCACCTCACCACAGCAGAGACCGGACTGTTGAGCTCGGAAAATCCCACCTCACCGCAGCAGAGACCTGACTGTTGAGCTCGGTGAATCCCACCTCACCACAGCAGAGACCTGACTGTTGAGCTCGGCGAATCCCACCTCACCACAGCAGAGACCTCACTGTTGAGCTTGGCGAATCCCACCTCACCACAGCAGAGACCTGACTGTTGAGCTTGGCGAATCCCACCTCACCGCAGCAGAGACCTTACTGTTGAGCTCGGCGAATCCCACCTCACCGCAGCAGAGACCTGACTGTTGAGCTTGGCGAATCCCACCTCACCACAGCAGAAACCTGACTGTTGAGCTCGGCGAATCCCACCTCACCACAGCAGAGACCTGAATGTTGGGCTCGGCGAATCCCACCTCACCACAGCAGAGACCTGACTGTTGAGCTCGGCGCATCCCACCTTACCACAGCAGAGACCTGACTGTTGAGCTCGGCGCATCCCACCTTACCACAGCAGAGACCTGACTGTTGAGCTCGGCGAATCCCACCTCACCACAGCAGAGACCTGACTGTTGAGCTTGGCGAATCCCACCTCACCGCAGCAGAGACCTGACTGTTGAGCTCGGCGAATCCCACCTCACCGCAGCAGAGACCTGACTGTTGAGCTTGGCGAATCCCACCTCACCACAGCAGAAACCTGACTGTTGAGCTCGGCGAATCCCACCTCACCACAGCAGAGACCTGAATGTTGGGCTCGGCGAATCCCACCTCACCACAGCAGAGACCTGACTGTTGAGCTCGGCGCATCCCACCTTACCACAGCAGAGACCTGACTGTTGAGCTCGGCGCATCCCACCTTACCACAGCAGAGACCTGACTGTTGAGCTCGGCGAATCCCACCTCACTACAGCAGAGACCTGACTGTTGTGTTCGGCGAATCCCACCCCACCACAGCAGAGACCTGACTGTTGTGTTCGGCGAATCCTACCTCACCCCAGCAGAGACCTGACTGTTGAGTTCGGCGAATTCCACCTCACCACAGCAGAGACCTGACTGTAGACTTCGGCGAATCCCACCCTACCACAGCAGAGACCTGACTGTTGAGCTCGGCGAATCCCACCCTACCACAGCAGAGACCTGACTGTTGAGCTCGGCGAATCCCACCTCACCACAGCAGAGACCTGACTGTTGAGCTTGGCGAATTCCACCTCACCACAGCAGAGACCTGACTGTTGAGCTCGGCGAATCCCACCGCACCACAGCAGAGACCTGACTGTTGTGCTCGGCGAATCCCACCTCACCACAGCAGAGACCTGAATGTTGAGCTCGGCGAATCCCACCTTACCACAGCAGAGACCTGACTGTTGTGCTCGGCGAATCCCACCTCACCACAGCAGAGACCTGACTGTTGTGCTCGGCGAATCCCACCTCACCACAGCAGAGACCTGACTGCTGTGTTCGGCGAATCCCACCTCACCACAGCAGAAACCTGACTGTTGAGCTCGGCGAATCCCACCTCACCACAGCAGAGACCTGAATGTTGGGCTCGGCGAATCCCACCTCACCACAGCAGAGACCTGACTGTTGAGCTCGGCGCATCCCACCTTACCACAGCAGAGACCTGACTGTTGAGCTCGGCGCATCCCACCTTACCACAGCAGAGACCTGACTGTTGAGCTCGGCGAATCCCACCTCACCACAGCAGAGACCTGACTGTTGAGCTTGGCGAATCCCACCTCACCGCAGCAGAGACCTGACTGTTGAGCTCGGCGAATCCCACCTCACCGCAGCAGAGACCTGACTGTTGAGCTTGGCGAATCCCACCTCACCACAGCAGAAACCTGACTGTTGAGCTCGGCGAATCCCACCTCACCACAGCAGAGACCTGAATGTTGGGCTCGGCGAATCCCACCTCACCACAGCAGAGACCTGACTGTTGAGCTCGGCGCATCCCACCTTACCACAGCAGAGACCTGACTGTTGAGCTCGGCGCATCCCACCTTACCACAGCAGAGACCTGACTGTTGAGCTCGGCGAATCCCACCTCACTACAGCAGAGACCTGACTGTTGTGTTCGGCGAATCCCACCCCACCACAGCAGAGACCTGACTGTTGTGTTCGGCGAATCCTACCTCACCCCAGCAGAGACCTGACTGTTGAGTTCGGCGAATTCCACCTCACCACAGCAGAGACCTGACTGTAGACTTCGGCGAATCCCACCCTACCACAGCAGAGACCTGACTGTTGAGCTCGGCGAATCCCACCCTACCACAGCAGAGACCTGACTGTTGAGCTCGGCGAATCCCACCTCACCACAGCAGAGACCTGACTGTTGAGCTTGGCGAATTCCACCTCACCACAGCAGAGACCTGACTGTTGAGCTCGGCGAATCCCACCGCACCACAGCAGAGACCTGACTGTTGTGCTCGGCGAATCCCACCTCACCACAGCAGAGACCTGAATGTTGAGCTCGGCGAATCCCACCTTACCACAGCAGAGACCTGACTGTTGTGCTCGGCGAATCCCACCTCACCACAGCAGAGACCTGACTGTTGTGCTCGGCGAATCCCACCTCACCACAGCAGAGACCTGACTGCTGTGTTCGGCGAATCCCACCTCACCACAGCAGAAACCTGACTGTTGTGATCGGCGAATCCCACCTCACCACAGCAGAGACCTGACTGTTGAGTTTAGCGAATCCCACCTCACCACAGCAGAGACCTTACTGTTGTGTTCGGCGAATCCCATCTCACCACAGCAGAGACCTGACTGTTGAGTTCGGCAAATCCCACCTCACCACAGCAGAGACCTGACTGTTGAGTTCGGCAAATCCCACCTCACCACAGCAGAGACCTGACTGTTGAGTTCGGCGAATCCCACCTTACCACAGCAGAGACCTTACTGTTGAGTTCGGCGAATCCCACCTCACCCCAGCAGAGACCTGACTGTGGTGTTCGGCGAATCCCACCTCACCACAGCAGAGACCTGACTGTTGAGTTCGGCGAATCCCACCTCACCACAGCAGAGACCTGACTGTTGAGTTCGGCGAATCCCACCTCACCCCAGCAGAGACCTGACTGTGGTGTTCGGCGAATCCCACCTCATGCCAGCAGAGACCTGACTGTTGTGCTCGGCGAATCCCACCTCACCACAACAAAGACCTGACTGTTGTGTTCGGCGAATCCCACCTCACCACAGCAGAGACCTGACTGTTGTGTTCAGCGAATTCCACCTCACCACAGCAGAGACCTGACTGTTGTGTTCGGCGAATCCAACCTCACCACAGCAGAGACCTGACTGTTGTGTTCGGTGAATCCCACCTCACCAGAGCAGAGACCTGACTGTTGTGTTCGGCGAATCCCACCTCACCACAGCAGAGACCTGACTGTTGTGTTCAGCGAACCCACCTCATCACAGCAGAGACCTGACTGTTGTCTTCAGCGAACCCACCTCACCACAGCATAGACTTGACTGTTGTGTTCAGCAAACCCAGCTCACCACAGCAGAGACCTGACTGTTGTGTTCAGGGAACCCACCTCACCACAGCAGAGACCTGACTGTTGTGTTCAGCGAATCCCACCTCAACACAGCAGAGACCTGACTGTTGTGTTCGGCGAATCCAACCTCACCACAGCAGAGACCTGACTGTTGAGCTCGGCGAATCCCACCTCACTACAGCAGAGACCTGACTGTTGTGTTCGGCGAATCCCACCTCACCACAGCAGAGACCTGACTGTTGTGTTCGGCGAATCCTACCTCACCCCAGCAGAGACCTGACTGTTGAGTTCGGCGAATTCCACCTCACCACAGCAGAGACCTGACTGTAGAGTTCGGCGAATCCCACCCTACCACAGCAGAAACCTGACTGTTGAGCTTGGCGAATCCCACCCTACCACAGCAGAGACCTGACTGTTGAGCTCGGCGAATCCCACCTCACCATAGAAGAGACCTGACTGTTGAGCTCGGCGAATTCCACCTCACCACAGCAGAGACCTGACTGTTGAGCTCGGCGAATCCCACCGCACCACAGCAGAGACCTGACTGTTGTGCTCGGCGAATCCCACCTCACCACAGCAGAGACCTGAATGTTGAGCTCGGCGAATCCCACCTTACCACAGCAGAGACCTGACTGTTGTGCTCGGCGAATCCCACCTCACCACAGCAGAGACTTGACTGTTGTGCTCGGCGAATCCAACCTCACCACAGCAGAGACCTGACTGTTGTGTTTGGCAAATCCCACCTCACCACAGCAGAAACCTGACTGTTGTGATTGGCGAATCCCACCTCACCACAGCAGAGACCTGACTGTTGAGTTCGGCGAATCCCACCTCACTACAGCAGAGACCTTACTGTTGTGTTCGGCGAATCCCACCTAACCACAGCAGAGACCTGACTGTTGAGTTCGGCAAATCCCACCTCACCACAGCAGAGACCTGACTGTTGAGTTCGGCGAATCCCACCTTACTACATCAGAGACCTTACTGTTGAGTTCGGCGAATCCCACCTCACCCCAGCAGAGACCTGACTGTGGTGTTCGGCGAATCCCACCTCACCACAGCAGAGACCTGACTGTTGAGTTCGGCGAATCCCACCTCACCACAGCAGAGACCTGACTGTTGAGTTCGGCGAATCCCACCTCACCCCAGCAGAGACCTGACTGTTGTGCTCGGCGAATCCCACCTCACCACAACAAAGACCTGACTGTTGTGTTCGGCGAATCCCACCTCACCACAGCAGAGACCTGACTGTTGTGTTCAGCGAATCCCACCTCACCACAGCAGAGACCTGACTGTTGTGCTCGGCGAATCCCACCTCACCACAGCAGAGACCTGACTGTTGAGCTTGGCGAATCCCACCTCACCACAGCAGAGACCTGACTGTTGTGTTAGGCGAATCCCACCTCACCACAGCAGAGACCTGACTGTTGTGTTCGGCGAATCCCACCTCACCACAGCAGAGACCTGACTGTTGAGCTCGGCGCATCCCACCTTACCACAGCAGAGACCTGACTGTTGAGCTCGGCGAATCCCACCTCACTACAGCAGAGACCTGACTGTTGTGTTCGGCGAATCCCACCTCACCACAGCAGAGACCTGACTGTTGTGTTCGGCGAATCCTACCTCACCCCAGCAGAGACCTGACTGTTGAGTTCGGCGAATTCCACCTCACCACAGCAGAGACCTGACTGTAGAGTTCGGCGAATCCCACCCTACCACAGCAGAGACCTGACTGTTGAGCTCGGCGAATCCCACCCTACCACAGCAGAGACCTGACTGTTGAGCTCGGCGAATCCCACCTCACCACAGCAGAGACCTGACTGTTGAGCTCGGCGAATTCCACCTCACCACAGCAGAGACCTGACTGTTGAGCTCGGCGAATCCCACTGCACCACAGCAGAGACCTGACTGTTGTGCTCGGCGAATCCCACCTCACCACAGCAGAGACCTGAATGTTGAGCTCGGCGAATCCCACCTTACCACAGCAGAGACCTGACTGTTGTGCTCAGTGAATCCCACCTCACCACAGCAGAGACCTGACTGTTGTGCTCGGCGAATCCCACCTCACCACAGCAGAGACCTGACTGTTGTGTTCGGCGAATCCCACCTCACCACAGCAGAGACCTGACTGTTGTGTTCGGCGAATCCCACCTCACCACAGCAGAAACCTGACTGTTGTGATCGGCGAATCCCACCTCACCACAGCAGAGACCTGACTGTTGAGTTCGGCGAATCCCACCTCACCACAGCAGAGACCTGACTGTTGAGTTCGGCGAATCCCACCTCACCACAGCAGAGACCTGACTGTTGAGTTCGGCGAATCCCACCTCACCCCAGCAGAGACCTGACTGTTGTGCTCGGCGAATCCCACCTCACCACAACAAAGACCTGACTGTTGTGTTCGGCGAATCCCACCTCACCACAGCAGAGACCTGACTGTTGTGTTCAGCGAATCCCACCTCACCACAGCAGAGACCTGACTGTTGTGCTCGGCGAATCCCACCTCACCACAGCAGAGACCTGACTGTTGAGCTTGGCGAATCCCACCTCACCACAGCAGAGACCTGACTGTTGTGTTAGGCGAATCCCACCTCACCACAGCAGAGACCTGACTGTTGTGTTCGGCGAATCCCACCTCACCACAGCAGAGACCTGACTGTTGAGCTCGGCGCATCCCACCTTACCACAGCAGAGACCTGACTGTTGAGCTCGGCGAATCCCACCTCACTACAGCAGAGACCTGACTGTTGTGTTCGGCGAATCCCACCTCACCACAGCAGAGACCTGACTGTTGTGTTCGGCGAATCCTACCTCACCCCAGCAGAGACCTGACTGTTGAGTTCGGCGAATTCCACCTCACCACAGCAGAGACCTGACTGTAGAGTTCGGCGAATCCCACCCTACCACAGCAGAAACCTGACTGTTGAGCTTGGCGAATCCCACCCTACCACAGCAGAGACCTGACTGTTGAGCTCGGCGAATCCCACCTCACCACAGAAGAGACCTGACTGTTGAGCTCGGCGAATTCCACCTCACCACAGCAGAGACCTGACTGTTGAGCTCGGCGAATCCCACCGCACCACAGCAGAGACCTGACTGTTGTGCTCGGCGAATCCCACCTCACCACAGCAGAGACCTGAATGTTGAGCTCGGCGAATCCCACCTTACCACAGCAGAGACCTGACTGTTGTGCTCGGCGAATCCCACCTCACCACAGCAGAGACTTGACTGTTGTGCTCGGCGAATCCAACCTCACCACAGCAGAGACCTGACTGTTGTGTTTGGCAAATCTCACCTCACCACAGCAGAAACCTGACTGTTGTGATCGGCGAATCCCACCTCACCACAGCAGAGACCTGACTGTTGAGTTCGGCGAATCCCACCTCACTACAGCAGAGACCTTACTGTTGTGTTCGGCGAATCCCACCTCACCACAGCAGAGACCTGACTGTTGAGTTCGGCAAATCCCACCTCACCACAGCAGAGACCTGACTGTTGAGTTCGGCGAATCCCACCTTACTACATCAGAGACCTTACTGTTGAGTTCGGCGAATCCCACCTCACCCCAGCAGAGACCTGACTGTGGTGTTCGGCGAATCCCACCTCACCACAGCAGAGACCTGACTGTTGAGTTCGGCGAATCCCACCTCACCACAGCAGAGACCTGACTGTTGAGTTCGGCGAATCCCACCTCACCCCAGCAGAGACCTGACTGTTGTGCTCGGCGAATCCCACCTCACCACAACAAAGACCTGACTGTTGTGTTCGGCGAATCCCACCTCACCACAGCAGAGACCTGACTGTTGTGTTCAGCGAATCCCACCTCACCACAGCAGAGACCTGACTGTTGTGCTCGGCGAATCCCACCTCACCACAGCAGAGACCTGACTGTTGAGCTTGGCGAATCCCACCTCATTACAGCAGAGACCTGACTGTTGTGTTAGGCGAATCCCACCTCACCACAGCAGAGACCTGACTGTTGTGTTCGGCGAATCCCACCTCACCACAGCAGAGACCTGACTGTTGAGCTCGGCGCATCCCACCTTACCACAGCAGAGACCTGACTGTTGAGCTCGGCGAATCCCACCTCACTACAGCAGAGACCTGACTGTTGTGTTCGGCGAATCCCACCTCACCACAGCAGAGACCTGACTGTTGTGTTCGGTGAATCCTACCTCACCCCAGCAGAGACCTGACTGTTGAGTTCGGCGAATTCCACCTCACCACAGCAGAGACCTGACTGTAGAGTTCGGCGAATCCCACCCTACCACAGCAGAGACCTGACTGTTGAGCTCGGCGAATCCCACCCTACCACAGCAGAGACCTGACTGTTGAGCTCGGCGAATCCCACCTCACCACAGCAGAGACCTGACTGTTGAGCTCGGCGAATTCCACCTCACCACAGCAGAGACCTGACTGTTGAGCTCGGCGAATCCCACTGCACCACAGCAGAGACCTGACTGTTGTGCTCGGCGAATCCCACCTCACCACAGCAGAGACCTGAATGTTGAGCTCGGCGAATCCCACCTTACCACAGCAGAGACCTGACTGTTGTGCTCAGTGAATCCCACCTCACCACAGCAGAGACCTGACTGTTGTGCTCGGCGAATCCCACCTCACCACAGCAGAGACCTGACTGTTGTGTTCGGCGAATCCCACCTCACCACAGCAGAGACCTGACTGTTGTGTTCGGCGAATCCCACCTCACCACAGCAGAAACCTGACTGTTGTGATCGGCGAATCCCACCTCACCACAGCAGAGACCTGACTGTGGAGTTCGGCGAATCCCACTTCACCACAGCAGAGACCTGACTGTTGAGTTCGGCGAATCCCACCTCACCACAGCAGAGACCTGACTGTTGAGTTCGGCGAATCCCACCTCACCCCAGCAGAGACCTGACTGTTGTGCTCGGCGAATCCCACCTCACCACAACAAAGACCTGACTGTTGTGTTCGGCGAATCCCACCTCACCACAGCAGAGACCTGACTGTTGTGTTCAGCGAATCCCACCTCACCACAGCAGAGACCTGACTGTTGTGCTCGGCGAATCCCACCTCACCACAGCAGAGACCTGACTGTTGAGCTTGGCGAATCCCACCTCACCACAGCAGAGACCTGACTGTTGTGTTAGGCGAATCCCACCTCACCACAGCAGAGACCTGACTGTTGTGTTCGGCGAATCCCACCTCACCACAGCAGAGACCTGACTGTTGAGCTCGGCGCATCCCACCTTACCACAGCAGAGACCTGACTGTTGAGCTCGGCGAATCCCACCTCACTACAGCAGAGACCTGACTGTTGTGTTCGGCGAATCCCACCTCACCACAGCAGAGACCTGACTGTTGTGTTCGGCGAATCCTACCTCACCCCAGCAGAGACCTGACTGTTGAGTTCGGCGAATTCCACCTCACCACAGCAGAGACCTGACTGTAGAGTTCGGCGAATCCCACCCTACCACAGCAGAGACCTGACTGTTGAGCTCGGCGAATCCCACCCTACCACAGCAGAGACCTGACTGTTGAGCTCGGCGAATCCCACCTCACCACAGCAGAGACCTGACTGTTGAGCTCGGCGAATTCCACCTCACCACAGCAGAGACCTGACTGTTGAGCTCGGCGAATCCCACCTCACCACAGCAGAGACCTGACTGTTGAGCTCGGCGAATTCCACCTCACCACAGCAGAGACCTGACTGTTGTGCTCGGCGAATCCCACCTCACCACAGCAGAGACCTGAATGTTGAGCTCGGCGAATCCCACCTTACCACAGCAGAGACCTGACTGTTGTGCTCAGTGAATCCCACCTCACCACAGCAGAGACCTGACTGTTGTGCTAGGCGAATCCCACCTCACCACAGCAGAGACCTGACTGTTGTGTTCGGCGAATCCCACCTCACCACAGCAGAGACCTGACTGTTGTGTTCGGCGAATCCCACCTCACCACAGCAGAAACCTGACTGTTGTGATCGGCGAATCCCACCTCACCACAGCAGAGACCTGACTGTTGAGTTCGGCGAATCCCACCTCACCACAGCAGAGACCTTACTGTTGTGTTCGGCGAATCCCACCTCACCACAGCAGAGACCTGACTGTTGAGTTCGGCAAATCCCACCTCACCACAGCAGAGACCTGACTGTTTAGTTCGGCGAATCCCACCTCACCCCAGCAGAGACCTGACTGTGGTGTTCGGCGAATCCCACCTCACCACAGCAGAGACCTGACTGTTGAGTTCGGCGAATCCCACCTCACCACAGCAGAGACCTGACTGTTGAGTTCGGCGAATCCCACCTCACCCCAGCAGAGACCTGACTGTGGTGTTCGGCGAATCCCACCTTATGCCAGCAGAGACCTGACTGTTGTGCTCGGCGAATCCCAACTCACCACAACAAAGACCTGACTGTTGTGTTCGGCGAATCCCACCTCACCACAGCAGAGACCTGACTGTTGTGTTCAGCGAATCCCACCTCACCACAGAAGAGACCTGACTGTTGTGTTCGGTAAATCCCACCTCACCAGAGCAGAGACCTGACTGTTGTGTTCGGCGAATCCCACCTCACCACAGCAGAGACCTGACTGTTGTGTTCAGCGAACCCACCTCACCACAGCAGAGACCTGACTGTTGTGTTCAAGGAACCCACCTCACCACAGCAGAGACCTGACTGTTGTGTTCAGCAAACCCAGCTCACCACAGCAGAGACCTGACTGTTGTGTTCAGGGAACCCACCTCACCACAGCAGAGACCTGACTGTTGTGTTCGGTGAATCCCACCTCACCAGAGCAGAGACCTGACTGTTGTGTTCGGCGAATCCAACCTCACCACAACAGAGACCTGACTGTTGTGTTCGGGAATCCCACCTCACCACAGCAGAGACCTGACTGTTGTGTTCAGCGAACCCACCTCATCACAGCAGAGACCTGACTGTTGAGCTCGGCGAATCCCACCTCACCACAGCAGAGACCTGACTGTTGAGCTCGGCGAATCCCACCTCACCACAGCTGAGACCTGACTGTTGAGCTCGGCGAATCCCACCTCACCACAGCAGAGACCTGACTGCTGTGCTCGGCGAATCCCACCTCACCACAGCAGAGACCTGACTGTTGAGCTCGGCGAATCCCACCTCACCACAGCAGAGACCTGACTGTTGAGTTCGGCGAATTCCACCTCACCACAGCAGAGGCTTGACTGTAGAGTTCGGCGAATCCCACCCTACCACAGCAGAGACCTGACTGTTGAGCTCGGCAAATCCCACCCTACCACAGCAGAGACCTGACTGTTGAGCTCGGCGAATCCCACCTCACCACAGCAGAGACCTGACTGTTGAGCTCGGCGAATTCCACCTCACCACAGCAGAGACCTGACTGTTGAGCTCGGCTAATCCCACCTCACCACAGCAGAGACCTGACTGTTGAGTTCGGCAAATCCCACCTCACCACAGCACAGACCTGACTATTGAGTTCGGCGAATCCCACCTTACTACAGCAGAGACCTTGCTGTTGAGTTCGGCGAATCCCACCTCACCCCAGCAGAGACCTGACTGTGGTGTTCGGCGAATCCCACCTCACCACAGCAGAGACCTGAATGTTGAGTTCGGCGAATCCCACCTCACCACAGCAGAGACCTGACTGTTGTGTTCGGCGAATCCCACCTCACCACAGCAGAGACCTGACTGTTGTGCTCGGCGAATCCCACCTCACCACAGCAGAGACCTGACTGTTGAGCTCGGCGAATCCCACCTCACCACAGCAGAGACCTGACTGTTGTGTTAGGCGAATCCCACCTCACCACAGCAGAGACCTGACTGCTGTGTTCGGCGAATCCCACCTCACCACAGCAGAGACCTGACTGTTGAGCTCAGGGCATCCCACCTTACCACAGCAGAGACCTGACTGTTGAGCTCGGTGAATCCCACCTCACTACAGCAGAGACCTGACTGTTGTGTTCGGCGAATCCCACCTCACCACAGCAGAGACCTGACTGTTGTGTTCGGCGAATCCTACCTCACCCCAGCAGAGACCTGACTGTTGAGTTCGGCGAATTCCACCTCACCACAGCAGAGACCTGACTGTAGAGTTCGGCGAATTCCACCCTACCACAGCAGAGACCTGACTGTTGAGCTCGGCGAATCCCACCCTACCACAGCAGAGACCTGACTGTTGAGCTCGGCGAATCCCACCTCACCACAGCAGAGACCTGACTGTTGAGCTCGGCGAATTCCACCTCACCACAGCAGAGACCTGACTGTTGAGCTCGGCGAATCCCACTGCACCACAGCAGAGACCTGACTGTTGTGCTCGGCGAATCCCACCTGACCACAGCAGAGACCTGAATGTTGAGCTCGGCGAATCCCACCTTACCACAGCAGAGACCTGACTGTTGTACTCGGCGAATCCCACCTCACCACAGCAGAGATCTGACTGTTGTGCTCGGCGAATCCCACCTCACCACAGCAGAGACCTGACTGTTGTGTTCGGCAAATCCCACCTCACCACAGCAGAAACCTGACTGTTGTGATCGGCGAATCCCACCTCACCACAGCAGAGACCTGACTGTTGAGATCGGCGAATCCCACCTCACCACAGCAGAGACCTTACTGTTGTGTTCGGCGAATCCCACCTCACCACAGCAGAGACCTGACTGTTGAGTTCGGCAAATCCCACCTCACCACAGCAGAGACCTGACTGTTGAGTTCGGCGAATCCCACCTTACCACAGCAGAGACCTTACTGTTGAGTTCGGCAAATCCCACCTCACCACAGCAGAGACCTGACTGTTGAGTTCGGCGAATCCCACCTCACCACAGCAGAGACCTGACTGTTGAGTTCGGCGAATCCCACCTCACCCCAGCAGAGACCTGACTGTGGTGTTCGGCGAATCCCACCTCATGCCAGCAGAGACCTGACTGTTGTGCTCGGCGAATCCCACCTCACCACAACAAAGACCTGACTGTTGTGTTCGGCGAATCCCACCTCACCACAGCAGAGACCTGACTGTTGTGTTCAGCGAATCCCACCTCACCACAGCAGAGACATGACTGTTGTGTTCGGCGAATCCAACCTCACCACAGCAGAGACCTGACTGTTGTGTTCGGTGAATCCCACCTCACCAGAGCAGAGACCTGACTGTTGTGTTCGGCGAATCCCACCTCACCACAGCAGAGACCTGACTGTTGTGTTCAGCGAACCCACCTCACCACAGCAGAGACCTGACTGTTGTGTTCAAGGAACCCACCTCACCACAGCAGAGACCTAACTGTTGTGTTCAGCAAACCCAGCTCACCACAGCAGAGACCTGACTGTTGTGTTCAGGGAACCCACCTCACCACAGCAGAGACCTGACTGTTGTGTTCAGGGAACCCACCTCACCACAGCAGAGACCTGACTGTTGTGTTCAGGGAACCCACCTCACCACAGCAGAGACCTGACTGTTGTGTTCGGTGAATCCCACCTCACCAGAGCAGAGACCTGACTGTTGTGTTCGGCGAATCCATCCTCACCACAGCACAGACCTGACTGTTGAGCTCGGCGAATCCCACCTCACCACAGCAGAGACCTGACTGTTGAGCTCGGCGGATGCCACCTCACCACAGCTGAGACCTGACTGCTGTGCTCGGCGAATCCCACCTCACCACAGCAGAGACCTGACTGTTGAGCTCGGCGAATCCCACCTCACCACAGCAGAGACCTGACTGTTGAGTTCGGCGAATTCCACCTCACCACAGCAGAGACCTGACTGTAGAGTTCGGCGAATCCCACCCTACCACAGCAGAGACCTGACTGTTGAGCTCGGCAAATCCCACCCTACCACAGCAGAGACCTGACTGTTGAGCTCGGCGAATCCCACCTCACCACAGCAGAGACCTGACTGTTGAGCTCGGCGAATTCCACCTCACCACAGCAGAGACCTGACTGTTGAGTTCGGCTAATCCCACCTCACCACAGCAGAGACCTGACTGTTGTGCTCGGCGAATCCCACCTCACCACAGCAGAGACCTGACTGTTGTGCTCGGCGAATCCCACCTCACCACAGCAGAGACCTGACTGTTGTGCTCGGCGAATCCCACCTCACCACCGCAGAGACCTGACTGTTGTGTTCGGCGAATCCCACCTCACCCCAGCAGAGACCTGACTGTTGTGATCGGCGAATCCCACCTCACCACAGCAGAGACCTGACTGTTGAGTTCGGCGAATCCCACCTCACCACAGCAGAGACCTGACTGTTGAGTTCGGCAAATCCCACCTCACCACAGCAGAGACCTGACTGTTGAGTTCGGCGAATCCCACCTTACCACAGCAGAGACCTTACTTTTGAGTTCGGCGAATCCCACCTCATGCAAGCAGAGACCTGACTGTTGTGCTCGGCGAATCCCACCTCACTACAGCAAAGACCTGACTGTTGTGTTCGGCGAATCCCACCTCACCACAGCAGAGACCTGACTGTTGAGTTCAGCGAATCCCACCTCACCACAGCAGAGACCTGACTGTTGTGTTTGGCGAATCCCACCTCACCACAGCATAGACCTGACTGTTGTGTTTGGCGAATCCAACCTCACCACAGCAGAGACCTGACTGTTGTGTTCGGTGAATCCCACCTCACCAGAGCAGAGACCTGACTGTTGTGTTCGGCGAATCCCACCTCACCACAGCAGAGACCTGACTGTTGTGTTCGACGAATCTCACCTCACCACAGCAGAGACCTGACTGTTGTGTTCAGCGAACCCACCTCATCACAGCAGAGACCTGACTGTTGTGTTCAGCGAACCGACCTCACCACAGCATAGACCTGACTGTTGTGTTCAGCGAACCCAGCTTACCACAGCAGAGACCTGACTGTTGTGTTCAGGGAACCCACCTCACCACAGCAGAGACCTGACTGTTGTGTTCAGGGAACCCACCTCACCACAGCAGAGACCTGACTGTTGAGCTCGGCGAATTCCACCTCACCACAGCAGAGACCTGACTGTTGAGCTCGGCGAATCCCACCTCACCACAGCTGAGACCTGACTGTTGAGCTCGGCGAATCCCACCTCACCACAGCAGAGACCTGACTGTTGTGCTCGGCGAATCCCACCTCACCACAGCAGAGACCTGACTGTTGAGCTTGGCGAATCCCACCTCACCACAGCAGAGACCTGACTGTTGTGTTCGGCGAATCCCACCTCACCACAGCAGAGACCTGACTGTTGTGTTCGGCGAATCCCACCTCACCACAGCAGAGACCTGATTGTTGAGCTCGGCGCCTCCCACCTTACCACAGCAGAGACCTGACTGTTGAGTTCGGTGAACTCCACCTCACCACAGCAGAGACCTGACTGTAGAGTTCGGCGAATCCCACCCTACCACAGCAGAGACCTGACTGTTGAGCTCGGCAAATCCCACCCTACCACAGCAGAGACCTGACTGTTGAGCTCGGCGAATCCCACCTCACCACAGCAGAGACCTGACTGTTGAGGTCGGGGAATCCCACCTCACCACAGCAAAGACCTGACTGTTGAGCTCGGGGAATCCCACCTCACCACACCCTCACCACAGCAGAGACCTGACAGTTGAGCTCGGCGAATCCCACCTCACCACAGCAGAGACCTGACTGTTGAGGTCGGTGAATCCCACCTCAACACAGCAGAGACCTGACTGTTGAGCTCGGGGAATCCCACCTCAGCACAGCAGAGACCTGACTGTTGAGCTCGGGGAATCCCACCTCACCGCAGCAGAGACCTGACTGTTGAGCTCGGTGAATCCCACCTCACCACAGCAGAGACCTGACTGTTGAGCTCGGCGAATCCCACCTCACCACAGCAGAGACCTGACTGTTGAGGTCGGCGAATCCCACCTCACCGCAGCAGAGACCTGACTGTTGAGCTTGGCGAATCCCACCTCACCGCAGCAGAGACCTGACTGTTGAGCTTGGCGAATCCCACCTCACCGCAGCAGAGACCTGACTGTTGAGCTCGGCGAATCCCACCTAACCGCAGAAGAGACCTGACTGTTGAGCTCGGCGAATCCCACCTCACCACAGCAGAAACCTGACTGTTGAGCTCGGCGAATCCCACCTCACCACAGTAGAGACATGAATGTTGGGCTTGGCGAATCCCACCTCACCACAGCAGAGACCTGACTGTTGAGCTCGGCAAATCCCACCTCACCACAGCAGAGACCTGACTGTTGAGGTCGGCGAATCCCACCTCACCACAGCTGAGACCTGACTGTTGAGCTCGACGAATCCCACCTCACCACAGCAGAGACCTGACTGTTGTGCTCGGCGAATCCCACCTCACCACAGCAGAGACCTGACTGTTGAGCTCGGCGAATCCCACCTCACCACAGCAGAGACCTGACTGTTGTGTTCGGCGAATCCCACCTCACCACAGCAGAGACCTGACTGTTGTGTTCGGCGAATCCCACCTCACCACAGCAGAGACCTGACTGTTGAGCTCGGCGCATCCCACCTTACCACAGCAGAGACCTGACTGTTGAGCTCGGCGAATCCCACCTCACTACAGCAGAGACCTGACTGTTGTGTTCGGCGAATCCCACCTCACCACAGTAGAGACCTGACTGTTGTGTTCGGCGAATCCTACCTCACCCCAGCAGAGACCTGACTGTTGAGCTCGGCGAATTCCACCTCACCACAGCAGAGACCTGACTGTTGAGCTCGGCGAATCCCACCTCACTACAGCAGAGACCTGACTGTTGTGTTCGGCGAATCCCACCTCACCACAGTAGAGACCTGACTGTTGAGCTCGGCGAATCCCACCTCACCACAGCAGAGACCTGACTGTTGAGCTCGGCGAATTCCACCTCACCACAGCAGAGACCTGACTGTTGAGCTCGGCGAATCCCACCGCACCACAGCAGAGACCTGACTTTTGAGCTCGGCGAATTCCACCTCACCACAGCAGAGACCTGACTGTTGAGCTCGGCGAATCCCACCGCACCACAGCAGAGACCTGACTGTTGTGCTCGGCGAATCCCACCTCACCACAGCAGAGACCTGAATGTTGAGCTCGGCGAATCCCACCTTACCACAGCAGAGACCTGACTGTTGTGCTCGGCGAATCCCACCTCACCACAGCAGAGACCTGACTGTTGTGTTTGGCAAATCCCACCTCACCACAGCAGAAACCTGACTGTTGTGATCGGCGAATCCCACCTCACCACAGCAGAGACCTGACTGTTGAGTTCGGCGAATCCCACCTCACCACAGCAGAGACCTTACTGTTGTGTTCGGCGAATCCCACCTCACCACAGCAGAGACCTGACTGTTGAGTTCGGCAAATCCCACCTCACCACAGCAGAGACCTGACTGTTGAGTTCGGCGAATCCCACCTTACTACATCAGAGACCTTACTGTTGAGTTCGGCGAATCCCACCTCACCCCAGCAGAGACCTGACTGTGGTGTTCGGCGAATCCCACCTCACCACAGCAGAGACCTGACTGTTGAGTTCGGCGAATCCCACCTTACCACAGCAGAGACCTGACTGTTGAGTTCGGCGAATCCCACCTCACCCCAGCAGAGACCTGACTGTTGTGCTCGGCGAATCCCACCTCACCACAACAAAGACCTGACTGTTGTGTTCGGCGAATCCCACCTCACCACAGCAGAGACCTGACTGTTGTGTTCAGCGAATCCCACCTCACCACAGCAGAGACCTGACTGTTGTGCTCGGCGAATCCCACCTCACCACAGCAGAGACCTGACTGTTGAGCTTGGCGAATCCCACCTCACCACAGCAGAGACCTGACTGTTGTGTTAGGCGAATCCCACCTCACCACAGCAGAGACCTGACTGTTGTGTTCGGCGAATCCCACCTCACCACAGCAGAGACCTGACTGTTGAGCTCGGCGGCGGCGCATCCCACCTTACCACAGCAGAGACCTGACTGTTGAGCTCGGCGAATCCCACCTCACTACAGCAGAGACCTGACTGTTGTGTTTGGCGAATCCCACCTCACCACAGCAGAGACCTGACTGTTGTGTTCGGCGAATCCAACCTCACCCCAGCAGAGACCTGACTGTTGAGTTCGGCGAATTCCACCTCACCACAGCAGAGACCTGACTGTAGAGTTCGGCGAATCCCACCCTACCACAGCAGAGACCTGACTGTTGAGCTCAGCGAATCCCACCTCACCACAGCAGAGACCTGACTGTTGAGCTCGGCGAATTCCACCTCACCACAGCAGAGACCTGACTGTTGAGCTCGGCGAATCCCACTGCACCACAGCAGAGACCTGACTGTTGTGCTCGGCGAATCCCCCCTCACCACAGCAGAGACCTGAATGTTGAGCTCGGCGAATCCCACCTTACCACAGCAGAGACCTGACTGTTGTGCTCAGTGAATCCCACCTCACCACAGCAGAGACCTGACTGTTGTGCTCGGCGAATCCCACCTCACCACAGCAGAGACCTGACTGTTGTGTTCGGCGAATCCCACCTCACCACAGCAGAGACCTGACTGTTGTGTTCGGCGAATCCCACCTCACCACAGCAGAAACCTGACTGTTGTGATCGGCGAATCCCACCTCACCACAGCAGAGACCTGACTGTTGAGTTCGGCGAATCCCACCTCACCACAGCAGAGACCTTACTGTTGTGTTCGGCGAATCCCACCTCACCACAGCAGAGACCTGACTGTTGAGTTCGGCAAATCCCACCTCACCACAGCAGAGACCTGACTGTTGAGTTCGGCGAATCCCACCTCACCACAGCAGAGACCTGACTGTTGAGTTCGGCGAATCCCACCTCACCCCAGCAGAGACCTGACTGTGGTGTTCAGCGAATCCCACCTTATGCCAGCAGAGACCTGACTGTTGTGCTCGGCGAATCCCAACTCACCACAACAAAGACCTGACTGTTGTGTTCGGCGAATCCCACCTCACCACAGCAGAGACCTGACTGTTGTGTTCAGCGAATCCCACCTCACCACAGCAGAGACCTGACTGTTGTGTTCGGCGAATCCAACCTCACCACAGCAGAGACCTGACTGTTGTGTTCGGTGAATCCCACCTCACCAGAGCAGAGACCTGACTGTTGTGTTCGGCGAATCCCACCTCACCACAGCAGAGACCTGACTGTTGTGTTCAGCGAACCCACCTCACCACAGCAGAGACCTGACTGTTGTGTTCAAGGAACCCACCTCACCACAGCAGAGACCTGACTGTTGTGTTCAGCAAACCCAGCTCACCACAGCAGAGACCTGACTGTTGTGTTCAGGGAACCCACCTCACCACAGCAGAGACCTGACTGTTGTGTTCAGGGAACCCACCTCACCACAGCAGAGACCTGACTGTTGTGTTCAGGGAACCCACCTCACCACAGCAGAGACCTGACTGTTGTGTTCGGTGAATCCCACCTCACCAGAGCAGAGACCTGACTGTTGTGTTCGGCGAATCCAACCTCACCACAACAGAGACCTGACTGTTGTGTTCGGGAATCCCACCTCACCACAGCAGAGACCTGACTGTTGTGTTCAGCGAACCCACCTCATCACAGCAGAGACCTGACTGTTGAGCTCGGCGAATCCCACCTCACCACAGCAGAGACCTGACTGTTGAGCTCGGCGAATCCCACCTCACCACAGCTGAGACCTGACTGTTGAGCTCGGCGAATCCCACCTCACCACAGCAGAGACCTGACTGCTGTGCTCGGCGAATCCCACCTCACCACAGCAGAGACCTGACTGTTGAGCTCGGCGAATCCCACCTCACCACAGCAGAGACCTGACTGTTGAGTTCGGCGAATTCCACCTCACCACAGCAGAGGCTTGACTGTAGAGTTCGGCGAATCCCACCCTACCACAGCAGAGACCTGACTGTTGAGCTCGGCAAATCCCACCCTACCACAGCAGAGACCTGACTGTTGAGCTCGGCGAATCCCACCTCACCACAGCAGAGACCTGACTGTTGAGCTCGGCGAATTCCACCTCACCACAGCAGAGACCTGACTGTTGAGCTCGGCTAATCCCACCTCACCACAGCAGAGACCTGACTGTTGAGTTCGGCAAATCCCACCTCACCACAGCACAGACCTGACTATTGAGTTCGGCGAATCCCACCTTACTACAGCAGAGACCTCGCTGTTGAGTTCGGCGAATCCCACCTCACCCCAGCAGAGACCTGACTGTGGTGTTCGGCGAATCCCACCTCACCACAGCAGAGACCTGACTGTTGAGTTCGGCGAATCCCACCTCACCACAGCAGAGACCTGACTGTTGAGTTCGGCGAATCCCACCTCACCACAGCAGAGACCTGACTGTTGTGTTCAGCGAATCCCACCTCACCACAGCAGAGACCTGACTGTTGAGCTCGGCGAATCCCACCTCACCACAGCAGAGACCTGACTGTTGTGTTAGGCGAATCCCACCTCACCACAGCAGAGACCTGACTGCTGTGTTCAGCGAATCCCACCTCACCACAGCAGAGACCTGACTGTTGAGCTTGGCGCATCCCACCTTACCACAGCAGAGACCTGACTGTTGAGCTCGGCGAATCCCACCTCACTACAGCAGAGACCTGACTGTTGTGTTCGGCGAATCCCACCTCACCACAGCAGAGACCTGACTGTTGTGTTCGGCGAATCCTACCTCACCCCAGCAGAGACCTGACTGTTGAGTTCGGCGAATTCCACCTCACCACAGCAGAGACCTGACTGTAGAGTTCGGCGAATCCCACCCTACCACAGCAGAGACCTGACTGTTGAGCTCGGCGAATCCCACCCTACCACAGCAGAGACCTGACTGTTGAGCTCGGCGAATCCCACCTCACCACAGCAGAGACCTGACTGTTGAGCTCGGCGAATTCCACCTCACCACAGCAGAGACCTGACTGTTGAGCTCGGCGAATCCCACTGCACCACAGCAGAGACCTGACTGTTGTGCTCGGCGAATCCCACCTCACCACAGCAGAGACCTGAATGTTGAGCTCGGCGAATCCCACCTTACCACAGCAGAGACCTGACTGTTGTACTCGGCGAATCCCACCTCACCACAGCAGAGATCTGACTGTTGTGCTCGGCGAATCCCACCTCACCACAGCAGAGACCTGACTGTTGTGTTCGGCAAATCCCACCTCACCACAGCAGAAACCTGACTGTTGTGATCGGCGAATCCCACCTCACCACAGCAGAGACCTGACTGTTGAGTTCGGCGAATCCCACCTCACCACAGCAGAGACCTTACTGTTGTGTTCGGCGAATCCCACCTCACCACAGCAGAGACCTGACTGTTGAGTTCGGCAAATCCCACCTCACCACAGCAGAGACCTGACTGTTGAGTTCGGCGAATCCCACCTTACCACAGCAGAGACCTTACTGTTGAGTTCGGCAAATCCCACCTCACCACAGCAGAGACCTGACTGTTGAGTTCGGCGAATCCCACCTCACCACAGCAGAGACCTGACTGTTGAGTTCGGCGAATCCCACCTCACCCCAGCAGAGACCTGACTGTGGTGTTCGGCGAATCCCACCTCATGCCAGCAGAGACCTGACTGTTGTGCTCGGCGAATCCCACCTCACCACAACAAAGACCTGACTGTTGTGTTCGGCGAATCCCACCTCACCACAGCAGAGACCTGACTGTTGTGTTCAGCGAATCCCACCTCACCACAGCAGAGACATGACTGTTGTGTTCGGCGAATCCAACCTCACCACAGCAGAGACCTGACTGTTGTGTTCGGTGAATCCCACCTCACCAGAGCAGAGACCTGACTGTTGTGTTCGGCGAATCCCACCTCACCACAGCAGAGACCTGACTGTTGTGTTCAGCGAACCCACCTCACCACAGCAGAGACCTGACTGTTGTGTTCAAGGAACCCACCTCACCACAGCAGAGACCTGACTGTTGTGTTCAGCAAACCCAGCTCACCACAGCAGAGACCTGACTGTTGTGTTCAGGGAACCCACCTCACCACAGCAGAGACCTGACTGTTGTGTTCAGGGAACCCACCTCACCACAGCAGAGACCTGACTGTTGTGTTCAGGGAACCCACCTCACCACAGCAGAGACCTGACTGTTGTGTTCGGTGAATCCCACCTCACCAGAGCAGAGACCTGACTGTTGTGTTCGGCGAATCCAACCTCACCACAGCACAGACCTGACTGTTGAGCTCGGCGAATCCCACCTCACCACAGCAGAGACCTGACTGTTGAGCTCGGCGAATCCCACCTCACCACAGCTGAGACCTGACTGCTGTGCTCGGCGAATCCCACCTCACCACAGCAGAGACCTGACTGTTGAGCTCGGCGAATCCCACCTCACCACAGCAGAGACCTGACTGTTGAGTTCGGCGAATTCCACCTCACCACAGCAGAGACCTGACTGTAGAGTTCGGCGAATCCCACCCTACCACAGCAGAGACCTGACTGTTGAGCTCGGCAAATCCCACCCTACCACAGCAGAGACCTGACTGTTGAGCTCGGCGAATCCCACCTCACCACAGCAGAGACCTGACTGTTGAGCTCGGCGAATTCCACCTCACCACAGCAGAGACCTGACTGTTGAGCTCGGCTAATCCCACCTCACCACAGCAGAGACCTGACTGTTGTGCTCGGCGAATCCCACCTCACCACAGCAGAGACCTGACTGTTGTGCTCGGCGAATCCCACCTCACCACAGCAGAGACCTGATTGTTGTGCTCGGCGAATCCCACCTCACCACCGCAGAGACCTGACTGTTGTGTTCGGCGAATCCCACCTCACCCCAGCAGAGACCTGACTGTGGTGTTCGGCGAATCCCACCTCACCACAGCAGAGACCTGACTGTTGAGTTCGGCGAATCCCACCTCACCACAGCAGAGACCTGACTGTTGAGTTCGGCAAATCCCACCTCACCACAGCAGAGACCTGACTGTTGAGTTCGGCGAATCCCACCTTACCACAGCAGAGACCTTACTTTTGAGTTCGGCGAATCCCACCTCATGCCAGCAGAGACCTGACTGTTGTGCTCGGCGAATCCCACCTCACTACAGCAAAGACCTGACTGTTGTGTTCGGCGAATCCCACCTCACCACAGCAGAGACCTGACTGTTGAGTTCAGCGAATCCCACCTCACCACAGCAGAGACCTGACTGTTGTGTTTGGCGAATCCCACCACACCACAGCATAGACCTGACTGTTGTGTTTGGCGAATCCAACCTCACCACAGCAGAGACCTGACTGTTGTGTTCGGTGAATCCCACCTCACCAGAGCAGAGACCTGACTGTTGTGTTCGGCGAATCCCACCTCACCACAGCAGAGACCTGACTGTTGTGTTCGGCGAATCTCACCTCACCACAGCAGAGACCTGACTGTTGTGTTCGGCGAATCCCACCTCACCACAGCAGAGATCTGACTGTTGTGCTCGGCGAATCCCACCTCACCACAGCAGAGACCTGACTGTTGTGTTCGGCAAATCCCACCTCACCACAGCAGAAACCTGACTGTTGTGATCGGCGAATCCCACCTCACCACAGCAGAGACCTGACTGTTGAGTTCGGCGAATCCCACCTCACCACAGCAGAGACCTTACTGTTGTGTTCGGCGAATCCCACCTCACCACAGCAGAGACCTGACTGTTGAGTTCGGCAAATCCCACCTCACCACAGCAGAGACCTGACTGTTGAGTTCGGCGAATCCCACCTTACCACAGCAGAGACCTTACTGTTGAGTTCGGCAAATCCCACCTCACCACAGCAGAGACCTGACTGTTGAGTTCGGCGAATCCCACCTCACCACAGCAGAGACCTGACTGTTGAGTTCGGCGAATCCCACCTCACCCCAGCAGAGACCTGACTGTGGTGTTCGGCGAATCCCACCTCATGCCAGCAGAGACCTGACTGTTGTGCTCGGCGAATCCCACCTCACCACAACAAAGACCTGACTGTTGTGTTCGGCGAATCCCACCTCACCACAGCAGAGACCTGACTGTTGTGTTCAGCGAATCCCACCTCACCACAGCAGAGACATGACTGTTGTGTTCGGCGAATCCAACCTCACCACAGCAGAGACCTGACTGTTGTGTTCGGTGAATCCCACCTCACCAGAGCAGAGACCTGACTGTTGTGTTCGGCGAATCCCACCTCACCACAGCAGAGACCTGACTGTTGTGTTCAGCGAACCCACCTCACCACAGCAGAGACCTGACTGTTGTGTTCAAGGAACCCACCTCACCACAGCAGAGACCTGACTGTTGTGTTCAGCAAACCCAGCTCACCACAGCAGAGACCTGACTGTTGTGTTCAGGGAACCCACCTCACCACAGCAGAGACCTGACTGTTGTGTTCAGGGAACCCACCTCACCACAGCAGAGACCTGACTGTTGTGTTCAGGGAACCCACCTCACCACAGCAGAGACCTGACTGTTGTGTTCGGTGAATCCCACCTCACCAGAGCAGAGACCTGACTGTTGTGTTCGGCGAATCCAACCTCACCACAGCACAGACCTGACTGTTGAGCTCGGCGAATCCCACCTCACCACAGCAGAGACCTGACTGTTGAGCTCGGCGAATCCCACCTCACCACAGCTGAGACCTGACTGCTGTGCTCGGCGAATCCCACCTCACCACAGCAGAGACCTGACTGTTGAGCTCGGCGAATCCCACCTCACCACAGCAGAGACCTGACTGTTGAGTTCGGCGAATTCCACCTCACCACAGCAGAGACCTGACTGTAGAGTTCGGCGAATCCCACCCTACCACAGCAGAGACCTGACTGTTGAGCTCGGCAAATCCCACCCTACCACAGCAGAGACCTGACTGTTGAGCTCGGCGAATCCCACCTCACCACAGCAGAGACCTGACTGTTGAGCTCGGCGAATTCCACCTCACCACAGCAGAGACCTGACTGTTGAGCTCGGCTAATCCCACCTCACCACAGCAGAGACCTGACTGTTGTGCTCGGCGAATCCCACCTCACCACAGCAGAGACCTGACTGTTGTGCTCGGCGAATCCCACCTCACCACAGCAGAGACCTGATTGTTGTGCTCGGCGAATCCCACCTCACCACCGCAGAGACCTGACTGTTGTGTTCGGCGAATCCCACCTCACCCCAGCAGAGACCTGACTGTGGTGTTCGGCGAATCCCACCTCACCACAGCAGAGACCTGACTGTTGAGTTCGGCGAATCCCACCTCACCACAGCAGAGACCTGACTGTTGAGTTCGGCAAATCCCACCTCACCACAGCAGAGACCTGACTGTTGAGTTCGGCGAATCCCACCTTACCACAGCAGAGACCTTACTTTTGAGTTCGGCGAATCCCACCTCATGCCAGCAGAGACCTGACTGTTGTGCTCGGCGAATCCCACCTCACTACAGCAAAGACCTGACTGTTGTGTTCGGCGAATCCCACCTCACCACAGCAGAGACCTGACTGTTGAGTTCAGCGAATCCCACCTCACCACAGCAGAGACCTGACTGTTGTGTTTGGCGAATCCCACCACACCACAGCATAGACCTGACTGTTGTGTTTGGCGAATCCAACCTCACCACAGCAGAGACCTGACTGTTGTGTTCGGTGAATCCCACCTCACCAGAGCAGAGACCTGACTGTTGTGTTCGGCGAATCCCACCTCACCACAGCAGAGACCTGACTGTTGTGTTCGGCGAATCTCACCTCACCACAGCAGAGACCTGACTGTTGTGTTCAGCGAACCCACCTCATCACAGCAGAGACCTGACTGTTGTGTTCAGTGAACCGACCTCACCACAGCATAGACCTGACTGTTGTGTTCAGCGAACCCAGCTTACCACAGCAGAGACCTGACTGTTGTGTTCAGGGAAGCCACCTCACCACAGCAGAGACCTGACTGTTGTGTTCAGGGAACCCACCTCACCACAGCAGAGACCTGACTGTTGAGCTCGGCGAATTCCACCTCACCACAGCAGAGACCTGACTGTTGAGCTCGGCGAATCCCACCTCACCACAGCTGAGACCTGACTGTTGAGCTCGGCGAATCCCACCTCACCACAGCAGAGACCTGACTGTTGTGCTCGGCGAATCCCACCTCACCACAGCAGAGACCTGACTGTTGAGCTTGGCGAATCCCACCTCACCACAGCAGAGACCTGACTGTTGTGTTCGGCGAATCCCACCTCACCACAGCAGAGACCTGACTGTTGTGTTCGGCGAATCCCACCTCACCACAGCAGAGACCTGACTGTTGAGCTCGGCGCCTCCCACCTTACCACAGCAGAGACCTGACTGTTGAGTTTGGTGAACTCCACCTCACCACAGCAGAGACCTGACTGTAGAGTTCGGCGAATCCCACCCTACCACAGCAGAGACCTGACTGTTGAGCTCGGCAAATCCCACCCTACCACAGCAGAGACCTGACTGTTGAGCTCGGCGAATCCCACCTCACCACAGCAGAGACCTGACTGTTGAGGTCGGGGAATCCCACCTCACCACAGCAAAGACCTGACTGTTGAGCTCGGGGAATCCCACCTCACCACACCCTCACCACAGCAGAGACCTGACAGTTGAGCTCGGCGAATCCCACCTCACCACAGCAGAGACCTGACTGTTGAGGTCGGTGAATCCCACCTCAACACAGCAGAGACCTGACTGTTGAGCTCGGGGAATCCCACCTCACCACAGCAGAGACCTGACTGTTGAGCTCGGGGAATCCCACCTCACCGCAGCAGAGACCTGACTGTTGAGCTCGGTGAATCCCACCTCACCACAGCAGAGACCTGACTGTTGAGCTCGGCGAATCCCACCTCACCACAGCAGAGACCTGACTGTTGAGGTCGGCGAATCCCACCTCACCGCAGCAGAGACCTGACTGTTGAGCTTGGCGAATCCCACCTCACCGCAGCAGAGACCTGACTGTTGAGCTCGGCGAATCCCACCTCACCGCAGAAGAGACCTGACTGTTGAGCTCGGCGAATCCCACCTCACCACAGCAGAAACCTGACTGTTGAGCTCGGCGAATCCCACCTCACCACAGCAGAGACATGAATGTTGGGCTCGGCGAATCCCACCTCACCACAGCAGAGACCTGACTGTTGAGCTCGGCAAATCCCACCTCACCACAGCAGAGACCTGACTGTTGAGCTCGGCGAATCCCACCTCACCACAGCTGAGACCTGACTGTTGAGCTCGGCGAATCCCACCTCACCACAGCAGAGACCTGACTGTTGTGCTCGGCGAATCCCACCTCACCATAGCAGAGACCTGACTGTTGAGCTCGGCGAATCCCACCTCACCACAGCAGAGACCTGACTGTTGTGTTCGGCGAATCCCACCTCACCACAGCAGAGACCTGACTGTTGTGTTCGGCGAATCCCACCTCACCACAGCAGAGACCTGACTGTTGAGCTCGGCGCATCCCACCTTACCACAGCAGAGACCTGACTGTTGAGCTCGGCGAATCCCACCTCACTACAGCAGAGACCTGACTGTTGTGTTCGGCGAATCCCACCTAACCACAGTAGAGACCTGACTGTTGTGTTCGGCGAATCCTACCTCACCCCAGCAGAGACCTGACTGTAGAGTTCGGCGAATCCCACCCTACCACAGCAGAGACCTGACTGTTGAGCTCGGCGAATCCCACCCTACCACAGCAGAGACCTGACTGTTGAGCTCGGCGAATCCCACCTCACCACAGCAGAGACCTGACTGCTGAGCTCGGCGAATTCCACCTCACCACAGCAGAGACCTGACTGTTGAGCTCGGCGAATCCCACCGCACCACAGCAGAGACCTGACTGTTGTGCTCGGCGAATCCCACCTCACCACAGCAGAGACCTGAATGTTGAGCTCGGCGAATCACACCTTACCACAGCAGAGACCTGACTGTTGTGTTCAGCGAACCCAGCTTACCACAGCAGAGACCTGACTGTTGTGTTCAGGGAACCCACCTCACCACAGCAGAGACCTGACTGTTGTGTTCAGGGAACCCACCTCACCACAGCAGAGACCTGACTGTTGAGCTCGGCGAATCCCACCTCACCACAGCAGAGACCTGACTGTTGAGCTCGGCGAATCCCACCTCACCACAGCTGAGACCTGACTGTTGAGCTCGGCGAATCCCACCTCACCACAGCAGAGACCTGACTGTTGTGCTCGGCGAATCCCACCTCACCACAGCAGAGACCTGACTGTTGAGCTTGGCTAGTCCCACCTCACCACAGCAGAGACCTGACTGTTGTGTTCGGCGAATCCCACCTCACCACAGCAGAGACCTGACTGTTGTGTTCGGCGAATCCCACCTCACCACAGCAGAGACCTGACTGTTGTGTTCGGCGAATCCCACCTCACCACAGCAGAGACCTGACTGTTGAGCTCGGCGCCTCCCACCTTACCACAGCAGAGACCTGACTGTTGAGTTCGGTGAACTCCACCTCACCACAGCAGAGACCTGACTGTACAGTTCGGTGAATCCCACCCTACCACAGCAGAGACCTGACGGTTGAGCTTGGCAAATCCCACCCTACCACAGCAGAGACCTGACTGTTGAGCTCGGCGAATCCCACCTCACCACAGCAGAGACCTGACTGTTGAGGTCGGGGAATCCCACCTCACCACAGCAAAGACCTGACTGTTGAGCTCGGGGAATCCCACCTCACCACACCCTCACCACAGCAGAGACCTGACAGTTGAGCTCGGCGAATCCCACCTCACCACAGCAGAGACCTGACTGTTGAGGTCGGTGAATCCCACCTCAACACAGCAGAGACCTGACTGTTGAGCTCGGGGAATCCCACCTCACCACAGCAGAGACCTGACTGTTGAGCTCGGGGAATCCCACCTCACCGCAGCAGAGACCTGACTGTTGAGCTCGGTGAATCCCACCTCACCACAGCAGAGACCTGACTGTTGAGATCGGCGAATCCCACCTCACCACAGCAGAGACCTGACTGTTGAGGTCGGCGAATCCCACCTCACCGCAGCAGAGACCTGACTGTTGAGCTTGGCGAATCCCACCTCACCGCAGCAGAGACCTGACTGTTGAGCTTGGCGAATCCCACCTCACCGCAGCAGAGGCCTGACTGTTGAGCTCGGTGAATCCCACCTCACCGCAGCAGAGACCTGACTGTTGAGCTCGGCGAATCCCACCTCACCACAGCAGAAACCTGACTGTTGAGCTCGGCGAATCCCACCTCACCACAGCAGAGACATGAATGTTGGGCTCGGCGAATCCCACCTCACCACAGCAGAGACCTGACTGTTGAGCTCAGCAAATCCCACCTCACCACAGCAGAGACCTGACTGTTGAGCTCGGCGAATCCCACCTCACCACAGCTGAGACCTGACTGTTGAGCTCGGCAAATCCCACCTCACCACAGCAGAGACCTGACTGTTGTGCTCGGCGAATCCCACCTCACCACAGCAGAGACCTGACTGTTGAGCTCGGCGAATCCCACCTCACCACAGCAGAGACCTGACTGTTGTGTTCGGCGAATCCCACCTCACCACAGCAGAGACCTGACTGTTGTGTTCGGCGAATCCCACCTCACCACAGCAGAGACCTGACTGTTGAGCTCGGCGCATCCCACCTTACCACAGCAGAGACCTGACTGTTGAGCTCGGCGAATCCCACCTCACTACAGCAGAGACCTGACTGTTGTGTTCGGCGAATCCCACCTCACCACAGTAGAGACCTGACTGTTGTGTTCGGCGAATCCTACCTCACCCCAGCAGAGACCTGACTGTAGAGTTCGGCGAATCCCACCCTACCACAGCAGAGACCTGACTGTTGAGCTCGGCGAATCCCACCCTACCACAGCAGAGACCTGACTGTTGAGCTCGGCGAATCCCACCTCACCACAGCAGAGACCTGACTGCTGAGCTTGGCGAATTCCACCTCACCACAGCAGAGACCTGACTGTTGAGCTCGGCGAATCCCACTGCACCACAGCAGAGACCTGACTGTTGTGCTCGGCGAATCCCACCTCACCACAGCAGAGACCTGAATGTTGAGCTCGGCGAATCACACCTTACCACAGCAGAGACCTGACTGTTGTGTTCAGCGAACCCAGCTTACCACAGCAGAGACCTGACTGTTGTGTTCAGGGAACCCACCTCACCACAGCAGAGACCTGACTGTTGTGTTCAGGGAACCCACCTCACCACAGCAGAGACCTGACTGTTGAGCTCGGCGAATCCCACCTCACCACAGCAGAGACCTGACTGTTGAGCTCGGCGAATCCCACCTCACCACAGCTGAGACCTGACTGTTGAGCTCGGCGAATCCCACCTCACCACAGCAGAGACCTGACTGTTGAGCTCGGCGAATCCCACCTCACCACAGCAGAGACCTGACTGTTGAGCTTGGCTAATCCCACCTCACCACAGCAGAGACCTGACTGTTGTGTTCGGCGAATCCCACCTCACCACAGCAGAGACCTGACTGTTGTGTTCGGCGAATCCCACCTCACCACAGCAGAGACCTGACTGTTGAGCTCGGCGCCTCCCACCTTACCACAGCAGAGACCTGACTGTTGAGTTCGGTGAACTCCACCTCACCACAGCAGAGACCTGACTGTAGAGTTCGGCGAATCCCACCCTACCACAGCAGAGACCTGACTGTTGAGCTCGGCAAATCCCACCCTACCACAGCAGAGACCTGACTGTTGAGCTCGGCGAATCCCACCTCACCACAGCAGAGACCTGACTGTTGAGGTCGGGGAATCCCACCTCACCACAGCAAAGACCTGACTGTTGAGCTCGGGGAATCCCACCTCACCACACCCTCACCACAGCAGAGACCTGACAGTTGAGCTCGGCGAATCCCACCTCACCACAGCAGAGACCTGACTGTTGAGGTCGGTGAATCCCACCTCAACACAGCAGAGACCTGACTGTTGAGCTCGGGGAATCCCACCTCACCACAGCAGAGACCTGACTGTTGAGCTCGGGGAATCCCACCTCACCGCAGCAGAGACCTGACTGTTGAGCTCGGTGAATCCCACCTCACCACAGCAGAGACCTGACTGTTGAGCTCGGCGAATCCCACCTCACCACAGCAGAGACCTGACTGTTGAGGTCGGCGAATCCCACCTCACCGCAGCAGAGACCTGACTGTTGAGCTTGGCGAATCCCACCTCACCGCAGCAGAGACCTGACTGTTGAGCTTGGCGAATCCCACCTCACCGCAGCAGAGACCTGACTGTTGAGCTTGGCGAATCCCACCTCACCGCAGCAGAGACCTGACTGTTGAGCTCGGCGAATCCCACCTCACCACAGCAGAAACCTGACTGTTGAGCTCGGCGAATCCCACCTCACCACAGCAGAGACATGAATGTTGGGCTCGGCGAATCCCACCTCACCACAGCAGAGACCTGACTGTTGAGCTCGGCAAATCCCACCTCACCACAGCAGAGACCTGACTGTTGAGCTCGGCGAATCCCACCTCACCACAGCTGAGACCTAACTGTTGAGCTCGGCGAATCCCACCTCACCACAGCAGAGACCTGACTGTTGTGCTCGGCGAATCCCACCTCACCACAGCAGAGACCTGACTGTTGAGCTCGGCGAATCCCACCTCACCACAGCAGAGACCTGACTGTTGTGTTCGGCGAATCCCACCTCACCACAGCAGAGACCTGACTGTTGTGTTCGGCGAATCCCACCTCACCACAGCAGAGACCTGACTGTTGAGCTCGGCGCATCCCACCTTACCAGAGCAGAGACCTGACTGTTGAGCTCGGCGAATCCCACCTCACTACAGCAGAGACCTGACTGTTGTGTTCGGCGAATCCCACCTCACCACAGTAGAGACCTGACTGTTGTGTTCGGCGAATCCTACCTCACCCCAGCAGAGACCTGACTGTAGAGTTCGGCGAATCCCACCCTACCACAGCAGAGACCTGACTGTTGAGCTCGGCGAATCCCACCCTACCACAGCAGAGACCTGACTGTTGAGCTCGGCGAATCCCACCTCACCACAGCAGAGACCTGACTGTTGAGCTCGGCGAATTCCACCTCACCACAGCAGAGACCTGACTGTTGAGCTCGGCGAATCCCTCCGCACCACAGCAGAGACCTGACTGTTGTGCTCGGCGAATCCCACCTCACCACAGCAGAGACCTGAATGTTGAGCTCGGCGAATCACACCTTACCACAGCAGAGACCTGACTGTTGTGCTCGGCGAATCCCACCTCACCACAGCAGAGACCTGACTGTTGTGCTCGGCGAATCCCACCTCACCACAGCAGAGACCTGACTGTTGTGTTCGGCGAATCCCACCTCACCGCAGCAGAAACCTGACTGTTGTGATCGGCGAATCCCACCTCACCACAGCAGAGACCTGACTGTTGAGTTCGGCGAATCCCACCTCACCACAGCAGAGACCTTACTGTTGTGTTCGGCGAATCCCACCTCACCACAGCAGAGACCTGACTGTTGAGTTCGGCAAATCCCACCTCACCACAGCAGAGACCTGACTGTTGAGTTCGGCGAATCCCACCTTACCACAGCAGAGACCTGACTGTTGAGCTCGGCGAATCCCACCGCACCACAGCAGAGACCTGACTGTTGTGCTCGGCGAATCCCACCTCACCACAGCAGAGACCTGAATGTTGAGCTCGGCGAATCCCAACTTACCACAGCAGAGACCTGACTGTTGTGCTCGGCGAATCCCACCTCACCACAGCAGAGACCTGACTGTTTTGCTCGGCGAATCCCACCTCACCACAGCAGAGACCTGACTGTTGTGCTCGGCGAATCCCACCTCACCACAGCAGAAACCTGACTGTTGTGATCGGCGAATCCCACCTCACCACAGCAGAGACCTGACTGTTGAGTTCGGCGAATCCCACCTCACCACAGCAGAGACCTTACTGTTGTGTTCGGCGAATCCCACCTCACCACAGCAGAGACCTTCCTGTTGAGTTCGGCAAATCCCACCTCACCACAGCAGAGACCTGACTGCTGAGTTCGGCCAATCCCACCTTACCACAACAGAGACCTTACTGTTGAGTTCGGCGAATCCCACCTCACCCCAGCAGAGACCTGACTGTGGTGTTCGGCGAATCCCACCTCACCACAGCACAGACCTGACTGTTGAGATAGGCGAATCCCACCTCACCACAGCAGAGACCTGACTGTTGAGTTCGGCGAATCCCACCTCACCCCAGCAGAGACCTGACTGTGGTGTTCGGCGAATCCCACCTCATGCCAGCAGAGACCTGACTGTTGTGCTCGGCGAATCCCACCTCACCACAACAAAGACCTGACTGTTGTGTTCGGCGAATCCCACCTCACCACAGCAGAGACCTGACTGTTGTGTTCAGCGAATCCCACCTCACCACAGCAGAGACCTGACTGTTGAGTTCGGCGAATCCAACCTCACAACAGCAGAGACCTGACTGTTGTGTTCGGCGAATCCCACCTCACCACAGCAGAGACCTGACTGTTGTGTTCAGCGAACCCACCTCATCACAGCAGAGACCTGACTGTTGTCTTCAGCGAACCTACCTCACCACAGCATAGACCTGACTGTTGTGTTCAGCAAACCCAGCTCACTACAGCAGAGACCTGACTGGTGTGTTCGGCGAATCCCACCTCACCACAGCAGAGACCTGACTGTTGTGTTCGGCGAATCCTACCACACCCCAGCAGAGACCTGACTGTTGAGTTCGGCGAATTCCACCTCACCACAGCAGAGACCTGACTGTAGAGTTCGGCGAATACCACCCTACCACAGCAGAAACCTGACTGTTGAGCTCGGCGAATCCCACCCTACCACAGCAGAGACCTGACTGTTGAGCTCGGCGAATCCCACCTCACCACAGCAGAGACCTGACTGTTGAGCTCGGCAAATTTCACCTCACCACAGCAGAGACCTGACTGTTGAGCTCGGCGAATCCCACCGCACCACAGCAGAGACCTGACTGTTGTGCCTGGCGAATCCCACCTCACCACAGCAGAGACTTGAATGTTGAGCTCGGCGAATCCCACCTTACCACAGCAGAGACCTGACTGTTGTGCTCGGCGAATCTCACCTCACCACAGCAGAGACCTGACTGTTGTGCTCGGCGAATCCCACCTCACCACAGCAGAGACCTGACTGTTGTGTTCGGCGAATCCCACCTCACCACAGCAGAAACCTGACTGTTGTGATCAGCGAATCCCACCTCACTCACCACAGCAGAGACCTGATTGTTGAGTTCGGCGAATCCCACCTCACCACAGCAGAGACCTTACTGTTGTGTTCGGCGAATCCCACCTCACCACAGCAGAGACCTGACTGTTGAGTTCGGCAAATCCCACCTCACCACAGCAGAGACCTGACTGTTGAGTTCGGCGAATCCCACCTTACCACAGCAGAGACCTTACTGTTGAGTTCGGCGAATCCCACCTCACCCCTGCAGAGACCTGACTGTGGTGTTCGGCGAATCCCACCTCACCACAGCAGAGACCTGACTGTTGAGTTCGGCGAATCCCACCTCACCACAGCAGAGACCTGACTGTTGAGTTCGGCGAATCCCACCTTACCCCAGCAGAGACCTGACTGTGGTGTTCGGCGAATCCCACCTCATGCCATCAGAGACCTGACTGTTGTGCTCGGCGAATCCCACCTCACCACAACAAAGACCTGACTGTTGTGTTCGGCGAATCCCACCTCACCACAGCAGAGACCTGACTGTTGTGTTCAGCGAATCCCACCTCACCACAGCAGAGACCTGACTGTTGTGTTCGGCGAATCCCACCTCACCACAGCAGAGACCTGACTGTTGTGTTCGGCGAATCCCACCTCACCACAGCAGAGACCTGACTGTTGAGCTCGGCGCATCCCACCTTACCACAGCAGAGACCTGACTGTTGAGCTCGGCGAATCCCACCTCACTACAGCAGAGACCTGACTGTTGTGTTCGGCGAATCCCACCTCACCACAGCAGAGACCTGACTGTAGAGTTCGGCGAATCCCACCCTACCACAGCAGAGACCTGACTGTTGAGCTCGGCGAATCCCACCCTACCACAGCAGAGACCTGACTGTTGAGCTCCGCGAATTCCACCTCACCACAGCAGAGACCTGACTGTTGAGCTTGGCGAATCCCACCGCACCACAGCAGAGACCTGACTGTTGTGCTCGGCGAATCCCACCTCACCACAGCAGAGACCTGAATGTTGAGCTCGGCGAATCCAACCTTACCACAGCAGAGACCTGACTGTTGTGCTCGGCGAATCCCACCTCACCACAGCAGAGACCTGACTGTTGTGCTCGGCGAATCCCACCTCACCACAGCAGAGACCTGACTGTTGTGTTTGGCGAATCCCACCTCACCACAGCAGAAACCTGACTGTTGTGATCGGCGAATCCCACCTCACCACAGCAGAGACCTGACTGTTGAGTTCGGCGAATCCCACCTCACCACAGCAGAGACCTTACTGTTGTGTTCGGCGAATCCCACCTCACCACAGCAGAGACCTGACTGTTGAGTTCGGCAAATCCCACCTCACCACAGCTGAGACCTGACTGTTGAGTTCGGCGAATCCCACCTTACCACAGCAGAGACCTTACTGTTGAGTTCGGCGAATCCCACCTCACCCCAGCAGAGACCTGACTGTGGTGTTCGGCGAATCCCACCTCACCACAGCAGAGACCTGACTGTTGAGTTCGGCGAATCCCACCTCACCACAGTAGAGACCTGACTGTTGAGTTCGGCGAATCCCACCTCACCCCAGCAGAGACCTGACTGTGGTGTTCGGCGAATCCCACCTCATGCCAGCAGAGACCTGACTGTTGTGCTCGGCGAATCCCACCTCACCACAACAAAGACCTGACTGTTGTGTTCGGCGAATCCCACCTCACCACAGCAGAGACCTGACTGTTGTGTTCAGCGAATCCCACCTCACCACAGCAGAGACCTGACTGTTGTGTTCGGAGAATCCAACCTCACCACAGCAGAGACCTGACTGTTGTGTTCGGTGAATCCCACCTCACCAGAGCAGAGACCTGACTGTTGTGTTCGGCGAATCCCACCTCACCACAGCAGAGACCTGACTGTCTTGTTCAGCGAACCCACCTCATCACAGCAGAGACCTGACTGTTGTCTTCAGCGAACCCAGCTCACCACAGCAGAGACCTGACTGTTGTGTTCAGGGAACCCACCTCACCACAGCAGAGACCTGACTGTTGTGTTCAGGGAACCCACCTCACCACAGCAGAGACCTGACTGTTGTGTTCAGGGAACCCACCTCACCACAGCAGAGACCTGACTGTTGTGTTCGGTGAATCCCACCTCACCAGAGCAGAGACCTGACTGTTGTGTTCGGCGAATCCCACCTCACCACAGCAGAGACCTGACTGTTGTGTTCGGGAATCCCACCTCACCACAGCAGAGACCTGACTGTTGTGTTCAGCGAACCCACCTCATCACAGCAGAGACCTGACTGTTGAGCTCGGCGAATCCCACCTCACCACAGCAGAGACCTGACTGTTGCGCTCGGCGAATCCCACCTCACCACAGCTGAGACCTGACTGTTGAGCTCGGCGAATCCCACCTCACCACAGCAGAGACCTGACTGCTGTGCTCGGCGAATCACACCTCACCACAGCAGAGACCTGACTGTTGAGCTCGGCGAATCCCACCTCACCACAGCAGAGACCTGACTGTTGTGTTCGGCGAATCCCACCTCACCACAGCAGAGACCTGACTGTTGTGTTCGGAGAATCCAACCTCACCACAGCAGAGACCTGACTGTTGAGCTCGGCGCCTCCCACCTTACCACAGCAGAGACCTGACTGTTGAGTTCGGCGAATTCCACCTCACCACAGCAGAGACCTGACTGTAGAGTTCGGCGAATCCCACCCTACCACAGCAGAGACCTGACTGTTGAGCTCGGCAAATCCCACCCTACCACAGCAGAGACCTGACTGTTGAGGTCGGGGAATCCCACCTCACCACAGCAGAGACCTGACTGTTGAGCTCGGGGAATCCCACCTCACCACACCCTCACCACAGCAGAGACCTGACAGTTGAGCTCGGCGAATCCCACCTCACCACAGCAGAGACCTGACTGTTGAGGTCGGTGAATCCCACCTCACCACAGCAGAGACCTGACTGTTGAGCTCGGGGAATCCCATCTCACCACAGCAGAGACCTGACTGTTGAGCTCGGGGAATCCCACCTCACCGCAGCAGAGACCTGACTGTTGAGCTCGGCGAATCCCACCTCACCACAGCAGAGACCTGACTGTTGAGCTCGGCGAATCCCACCTCACCACATCAGAGACCTGACTGTTGAGGTCAGCGAATCCCACCTCACCGCAGCAGAGACCTGACTGTTGAGCTTGGCGAATCCCACCTCACCGCAGCAGAGACCTGACTGTTGAGCTTGGCGAATCCCACCTCACCGCAGCAGAGACCTGACTGTTGAGCTCGGCGAATCCCACCTCACCGCAGCAGAGACCTGACTGTTGAGCTCGGCGAATCCCACCTCACCACAGCAGAAACCTGACTGTTGAGCTCGGCGAATCACACCTCACCACAGCAGAGTCCTGAATGTTGAGATCGGTGAAACCCACCTCACCACAGCAGAGACCTGACTGTTGAGCTCGGCGAATCCCACCTCACCACAGCAGAGACCTGACTGTTGAGCTCGGCGAATCCCACCTCACCACAGCTGAGACCTGAATGTTGTTCTCGGCGAATCCCACCTCACCACAGCAGAGTCCTGAATGTTGAGCTCGGCGAATCCCACCCCACCACAGCTGAGACCTGACTGTTGAGCTCGGCGAATCCCACCTCACCACAGCAGAGACCTGACTGTTGAGCTCGGCGAATCCCACCTCACCACAGCAGAGACCTGACTGTTGTTCTCGGCGAATCCCACCTCACCACAGCAGAGACCTGACTGTTGAGCTCGGCGAATCCCACCTCACCACAGCAGAGACCTGACTGTTGTGTTCGGCGAATCCCACCTCACCACAGCAGAGACCTGACTGTTGTGTTCGGCGAATCCCACCTCACCACAGCAGAGACCTGACTGTTGAGCTCGGCGCATCCCACCTTACCACAGCAGAGACCTGACTGTTGAGCTCGGCGAATCCCACCTCACTACAGCAGAGACCTGACTGTTGTGTTCGGCGAATCCCACCTCACCACAGCAGAGACCTGACTGTTGTGTTAGGCGAATCCTACCTCACCCCAGCAGAGACCTGACTGTTGAGTTCGGCGAATTCCACCTCACCACAGCAGAGACCTGACTGTAAAGTTCGGCGAATCCCACCCTACCACAGCAGAGACCTGACTGTTGAGCTCGGCGAATCCCATCCTACCACAGCAGAGACCTGACTGTTGAGCTCGGCGAATCCCACCTCACCACAGCAGAGACCTGACTGTTGAGCTCGGCGAATTCCACCTCACCACAGCAGAGACCTGACTGTTGAGCTCGGCGAATCCCACCGCACTACAGCAGAGACCTGACTGTTGTGCTCGGCGAATCCCACCTCACCACAGCAGAGACCTGAATGTTGAGCTCGGCGAATCCCACCTTACCACAGCAGAGACCTGACTGTTGTGCTCGGTGAATCCCACCTCACCACAGCAGAGACCTGACTGTTGTGCTCGGCGAATCCTACCTCACCACAGCAGAGACCTGACTGTTGTGTTCGGCGAATCCCACCTCACCACAGCAGAAACCTGACTGTTGTGATCGGCGAATCCCACCTCACCACAGCAGAGACCTGACTGTTAAGTTCGGCGAATCCCACCTCACCACAGCAGAGACCTTACTGTTGTGTTCGGCGAATCCCACCTCACCACAGCAGAGACCTGACTGTTGAGTTCGGCAAATCCCACCTCACCACAGCAGAGACCTGACTGTTAAGTTTAGCGAATCCCACCTTACCACAGCAGAGACCTTACTGTTGAGTTCGGCGAATCCCACCTCACCCCAGCAGAGACCTGACTGTGGTGTTCAGCGAATCCCACCTCACCACAGCAGAGACCTGACTGTTGAGTTCGGCGAATCCCACCTCACCACAGCAGAGACCTGACTGTTGAGTTCGGCGAATCCCACCTCACCCCAGCAGAGACCTGACTGTGGTGTTCAGCGAATCCCACCTCATGCCAGCAGAGACCTGACTGTTGTGCTCGGCGAATCCCACCTCACCACAACAAAGACCTGACTGTTGTGTTCGGCGAATCCCACCTCACCACAGCAGAGACCTGACTGTTGTGTTCAGCGAATCCCACCTCACCACAGCAGAGACCTGACTGTTGTGTTCGGCGAATCCAACCTCACCACAGCAGAGACCTGACTGTTGTGTTCGGTGAATCCCACCTCACCAGAGCAGAGACCTGAATGTTGTGTTCGGCGAATCCCACCTCACCACAGCAGAAACCTGACTGTTGTGTTCAGCGAACCCACCTCATCACAGCAGAGACCTGACTGTTGTCTTCAGCGAACCCACCTCACCACAGCATAGACCTGACTGTTGTGTTCAGCAAACCCAGCTCACCACAGCAGAGACCTGACTGTTGTGTTCAGGGAACCCACCTCACCACAGCAGAGACCTGACTGTTGTGTTCAGGGAACCCACCTCACCACAGCAGAGACCTGACTGTTGTGTTCAGGGAACCCACCTCACCACAGCAGAGACCTGACTGTTGTGTTCGGTGAATCCCACCTCACCAGAGCAGAGACCTGACTGTTGTGTTCGGCGAATCCCACCTCACCACAGCAGAGACCTGACTGTTGTGTTCGGGAATCCCACCTCACCACAGCAGAGACCTGACTGTTGTGTTCAGCGAACCCACCTCATCACAGCAGAGACCTGACTGTTGAGCTCGGCGAATCCCACCTCACCACAGCAGAGACCTGACTGTTGAGCTCGGCGAATCCCACCTCACCACAGCTGAGACCTGACTGTTGAGCTCGGCGAATCCCACCTCACCTCAGCAGAGACCTGACTGTTGTGCTCGGCGAATCCCACCTCACCACAGCAGAGACCTGACTGTTGAGCTCGGCGAATCCCACCTCACCACAGCAGAGACCTGACTGTTGTGTTCGGCGAATCCCACCTCACCACAGCAGAGACCTGACTGTTGTGTTCGGCGAATCTCACCTCACCACAGCAGAGACCTGACTGTTGAGCTCGGCGCCTCCCACCTTACCACAGCAGAGACCTGACTGTTGAGTTCGGCGAATTCCACCTCACCACAGCAGAGACCTGACTGTAGAGTTCGGCGAATCCCACCCTACCACAGCAAAGACCTGACTGTTGAGCTCGGCAAATCCCACCCTACCACAGCAGAGACCTGACTGTTGAGCTCGGCGAATCCCACCTCACCCCAGCAGAGACCTGACTGTTGAGCTCGGGCGAATTCCACCTCACCACAGCAGAGACCTGACTGTTGAGCTTGGCGAATCCCACCTCACCACAGCAGAGACCTGACTGTTGTGCTCGGCGAATCCCACCTCACCACAGCAGAGACCTGAATGTTGAGCTCGGCGAATCCCACCTCACCACAGCAGAGACCTGACTGTTGTGCTCGGCGAATCCCACCTCACCACAGCAGAGACCTGACTGTTGTGCTCGGCGAATCCCACCTCACCACAGCAGAGACCTGACTGTTGTGTTCGGCGAATCCCACCTCACCACAGCAGAGACCTGACTGTTGTGATCGGCGAATCCCACCTCACCACAGCAGAGACCTGACTGTTGAGCTCGGCGAATCCCACCTCACCCCAGCAGAGACCTGACTGTGGTGTTCAGCGAATCCCACCTCACCACAGCAGAGACCTGACTGTTGAGTTCGGCGAATCCCACCTCACCACAGCAGAGACCTGACTGTTGAGTTCGGCGAATCCCACCTCACCCCAGCAGAGACCTGACTGTGGTGTTCAGCGAATCCCACCTCATGCCAGCAGAGACCTGACTGTTGTGCTCGGCGAATCCCACCTCACCACAACAAAGACCTGACTGTTGTGTTCGGCGAATCCCACCTCACCACAGCAGAGACCTGACTGTTGTGTTCAGCGAATCCCACCTCACCACAGCAGAGACCTGACTGTTGTGTTCGGCGAATCCAACCTCACCACAGCAGAGACCTGACTGTTGTGTTCGGTGAATCCCACCTCACCAGAGCAGAGACCTGACTGTTGTGTTCGGCGAATCCCACCTCACCACAGCAGAAACCTGACTGTTGTGTTCAGCGAACCCACCTCATCACAGCAGAGACCTGACTGTTGTCTTCAGCGAACCCACCTCACCACAGCATAGACCTGACTGTTGTGTTCAGCAAACCCAGCTCACCACAGCAGAGACCTGACTGTTGTGTTCAGGGAACCCACCTCACCACAGCAGAGACCTGACTGTTGTGTTCAGGGAACCCACCTCACCACAGCAGAGACCTGACTGTTGTGTTCAGGGAACCCACCTCACCACAGCAGAGACCTGACTGTTGTGTTCGGTGAATCCCACCTCACCAGAGCAGAGACCTGACTGTTGTGTTCGGCGAATCCCACCTCACCACAGCAGAGACCTGACTGTTGTGTTCGGGAATCCCACCTCACCACAGCAGAGACCTGACTGTTGTGTTCAGCGAACCCACCTCATCACAGCAGAGACCTGACTGTTGAGCTCGGCGAATCCCACCTCACCACAGCAGAGACCTGACTGTTGAGCTCGGCGAATCCCACCTCACCACAGCTGAGACCTGACTGTTGAGCTCGGCGAATCCCACCTCACCTCAGCAGAGACCTGACTGTTGTGCTCGCCGAATCCCACCTCACCACAGCAGAGACCTGACTGTTGAGCTCGGCGAATCCCACCTCACCACAGCAGAGACCTGACTGTTGTGTTCGGCGAATCCCACCTCACCACAGCAGAGACCTGACTGTTGTGTTCGGCGAATCTCACCTCACCACAGCAGAGACCTGACTGTTGAGCTCGGCGCCTCCCACCTTACCACAGCAGAGACCTGACTGTTGAGTTCGGCGAATTCCACCTCACCACAGCAGAGACCTGACTGTAGAGTTCGGCGAATCCCACCCTACCACAGCAAAGACCTGACTGTTGAGCTCGGCAAATCCCACCCTACCACAGCAGAGACCTGACTGTTGAGCTCGGCGAATCCCACCTCACCCCAGCAGAGACCTGACTGTTGAGCTCGGCGAATTCCACCTCACCACAGCAGAGACCTGACTGTTGAGCTTGGCGAATCCCACCTCACCACAGCAGAGACCTGACTGTTGTGCTCGGCAAATCCCACCTCACCACAGCAGAGACCTGAATGTTGAGCTCGGCGAATCCCACCTCACCACAGCAGAGACCTGACTGTTGTGCTCGGCGAATCCCACCTCACCACAGCAGAGACCTGACTGTTGTGCTCGGCGAATCCCACCTCACCACAGCAGAGACCTGACTGTTGTGTTCGGCGAATCCCACCTCACCACAGCAGAGACCTGACTGTTGTGATCGGCGAATCCCACCTCACCACAGCAGAGACCTGACTGTTGAGCTCGGCGAATCCCACCTCACCACAGCAGAGACCTGACTGTTGAGTTCGGCAAATCCCACCTCACCACAGCAGAGACCTGACTGTTGAGTTCGGCGAATCCCACCTTACCACAGCAGAGACCTTACTTTTGAGTTCGGCGAATCCCACCTCATGCCAGCAGAGACCTGACTGTTGTGCTCGGCGAATCCCACCTCACTACAGCAAAGACCTGACTGTTGTGTTCGGCGAATCCCACCTCACCCCAGCAGAGACCTGACTGTTGTGTTCAGCGAATCCCACCTCACCACAGCAGAGACCTGACTGTTGTGTTTGGCGAATCCCACCTCACCACAGCAGAGACCTGACTGTTGTGTTTGGCGAATCCAACCTCACCACAGCAGAGACCTGACTGTTGTGTTCGGTGAATCCCACCTCACCAGAGCAGAGACCTGACTGTTGTGTTCGGCGAATCCCACCTCACCACAGCAGAGACCTGACTGTTGTGTTCGGCGAATCTCACCTCACCACAGCAGAGACCTGACTGTTGTGTTCAGCGAACCCACCTCATCACAGCAGAGACCTGACTGTTGTGTTCAGCGAACCCACCTCACCACAGCATAGACCTGACTGTTGTGTTCAGCGAACCCAGCTTACCACAGCAGAGACCTGACTGTTGTGTTCAGGGAACCCACCTCACCACAGCAGAGACCTGACTGTTGTGTTCAGGGAACCCACCTCACCACAGCAGAGACCTGACTGTTGTGTTCAGGGAACCCACCTCACCACAGCAAAGGCCTGACTGTTGTGTTGGGCGAATCCCACCTCACCACAGCAGAGACCTGACTGTTGTGTTCAGCAAATCCCACCTCACCACAGCAGAGACCTGACTGTTGTGTTCGGCGATTCCCACCTCACCACAGCAGAGACCTGACTGTTGTGTTCGGCGAATCCATCCTCACCACAGCAGAGACCTGACTGTTGTGTTCGGTGAATCCCACCTCACCAGAGCAGAGACCTGACTGTTGTGTTCGGCGAATCCCACCTCACCACAGCAGAGACCTGACTGTTGTGTTCGGCGAATCTCACCTCACCACAGCAGAGACCTGACTGTTGTGTTCAGCGAACCCACCTCATCACAGCAGAGATCTGACTGTTGTCTTCAGCGAACCCACCTCACCACAGCATAGACCTGACTGTTGTGTTCAGCGAACCCAGCTCACCACAGCAGAGACCTGACTGTTGTGTTCAGGGAACCCACCTCACCACAGCAGAGACCTGACTGTTGTGTTCAGGGAACCCACCTCACCACAGCAGAGACCTGACTGTTGTTTTCAGGGAACCCACCTCACCACAGCAGAGACCTGACTGTTGTGTTCGGTGAATCCCACCTCACCAGAGCAGAGACCTGACTGTTGTGTTCGGCGAATCCCACCTCACCACAGCAGAGACCTGACTGTTGTGTTCGGGAATCCCACCTCACCACAGCAGAGACCTGACTGTTGTGTTCAGCGAACCCACCTCATCACAGCAGAGACCTGACTGTTGTGTTCAGCGAACCCACCTCACCACAGCATAGACCTGACTGTTGTGTTCGGCGAATCTCACCTCACCACAGCAGAGACCTGACTGTTGTGGTTAGGGAACCCACCTCACCACAGCAGAGACCTGACTGTTGTCTTCAGCGAACCCACCTCACCAGAGCATAGACCTGACTGTTGTGTTCAGCGAACCCAGCTCACCACAGCAGAGACCTGACTGTTGTGTTCAGGGAACCCACCTCACCACAGCAGAGACCTGACTGTTGTGTTCAGGAAACCCACCTCACCACAGCAGAGACCTGACTGTTGTGTTCAGGGAACCCACCTCACCACAGCAGAGACCTGACTGTTGTGTTCGGTGAATCCCACCTCACCAGAGCAGAGACCTGACTGTTGTGTTCGGCGAATCCCACCTCACCACAGCAGAGACCTGACTGTTGTGTTCGGGAATCCCACCTCACCACAGCAGAGACCTGACTGTTGTGTTCAGCGAACCCACCTCATCACAGCAGAGACCTGACTGTTGTGTTCAGCGAACCCACCTCACCACAGCATAGACCTGACTGTTGTGTTCAGCGAACCCAGCTCACCACAGCAGAGACCTGACTGTTGTGGTTAGGGAACCCACCTCACCACAGCAGAGACCTGACTGTTGTGTTCAGGGAACCCACCTCACCACAGCAGAGACCTGACTGTTGTGTTCAGGGAACCCACCTCACCACAGCAGAGACCTAACTGTTGTGTTCAGGGAACCCACCTTACTACAGCAGAGACCTGACTGTTGTGTTCGGTGAATCCCACCTCACCAGAGCAGAGACTTGACTGTTGTGTTCGGTGAATCCCACCTCACCACAGCAGAGACCTGACTGTTGTGTTCGGCGAATCCCACCTCACCACAGCAGAGACCTGACTGTTGTGTTCAGTGAAAGCATTTCATCACAGCATAGACCTAACTGTTGTGTTCAGTGAACCCACCTCATCACAGCATAGAGCTAACTGTTGTGTTCAGTGAACCCACCTCATCACAGCATAGACCTAACTGCTGTGTTCAGTGAAAGCACCTCATCACAGCATAGACCTTTCATTTCACTTGAATTTCATTTCTTTAACAGTTTCACAGCATCAGAACTTTGTTTTTCTTACCAAAGCATCATTTTTAGTTGCATTTTTAGCTAAGCTCCACCCATCAAAGAAAACTGCCCAGGCTTTTTTCCCCTGATGCTGTGCAAAGCATAATGGGATTTCTGATGTTGTTATTCACGATGCCTAGCAACTGGGAGTGGTGATCAGCACACAGGACAGTTGGAACTGTGTCTCATGCTCGCTGTCACCTCCTTTCAACCAAAAAGATGGCTGCCATCATGAAATCACAAACATTTGCCTGTTCTTTTAAAACAGGGTGGGTAGGAGATTATATTACCTATCTATTTTAATTAACATAACTAATGAAACTTAACGACAGTATGTTTGTTAGGCTGAAGTTCCTCTTTAATTAGGGCTCATTACCACTACAAGAGCTTTTCTAAGCGCTTTGTGATTTAAAAAGCTCTTGCTGTTATCCTGTGTGTGTGTCCACACTGGAGCGATGTAATTTCGTAAACATCCCCCATTGCATTAGCAAGAGCTAAACCACATTCAAAAGTTGAGACGCTGCATTCCCTGTGTAACAGGAGCACAATGCAACAGAACTAAAAAGTATACTCGGGTACAGTGAAGCACAGTCAAGCATAAAGTCAATGAAAAGTATTCTTCACGTACTGTTGACGCACGCGTTTACCGGTATCGCACTACATGCAGTGCCTTACCATACTGCAACCTGCTATGCTGCAACGCTCCCGCCACACTGTGATCGTCACAAAGGTGGTGCATTGCATTGCGGTAAGCTGCATGACAAAGCAGCTGTTACACTGCACCGCTGTGAACGGGGCCAGTGGCTAGGTACACAGTGGACTTCGCGTTTCTTGTAACAGCTGGAACGCAATGTAATGGGAAAGTCGCTCCACACATTATTCCTGCGTTGAGTTGCTTACAGTGAAGCATACAGCCAATAAAATGTATGCTTCACTGTCCCTCTGCATATTGCGGTAACTCACTGCATAGGATGCCACATGCCGTTAAACTCCACCGGCCTCACCGTGAACGCTGCATAGGTGGTGCATTGAGGAAAGCTGCATCACAATGCGGCAACACCACAGCGCACCACTGTTTACATAGCCATAGAGGAACAAGGAGAATTCCTTCAGCTGTGCTGCACATCAGTTGTCCGGTGCTGACAGCAACTGATTTAGTGTAAGCCTGGCCTAAGGCTGGTTTCACAGTGGGACGTTACAGGCACACGTTAGAGCAGCCTGTAACGCACCCCACCGCACAGCAATGAAAAATCAATGGGCTGTTCACAGTGCCCACGTTGCGTTACATAGTAACGGTGTGCCACTAGACAACGTACTGCATGCAGTACTTTCTAGACTGCTTGCACATGCTCAGTACGGGTGGGTTTTTTTAATTTTGGGGGCTGAAGGGGGTGGGGAGAGGCCGCTACGTAGCCAGGCACATGGCTACTTAATATTCACTGCACTTGCTGTGTTTTCTTCTTGGAGCGGCCGCTGATTGGCTGGCGGGACCACGTGATGCGGAGAGCTCCGCTCACGTGGTCTCCGCAGTGCCTCCGACAGAGCAGGCGCACCAAGAGCTGCTTGTAACGCGGCTCTTGGTAGCGTCCTGCTCCAACACCACCAGGCGTTGCGTTAGGGGCACGTTATGCGACCTTAACGTCCCCTCTAACGCAACGTCCTGGTGTGAAACCAGCCTAAAGCCTGGTACACACATCCAATGTTCATGCAATTACTAACCCTGTCATTGGATTCGCACTGTACAAATTCACTCTGCACTAATTCCATTCCAACTTTACTAGAGTAGAGAGATGAGCTCTAAATTCAACTTTAGCAGCATTTCTTAAAGGGGTTCTCCATTGTATTTTATAAAGCTAAAACTGACACTTACCTGGTGCTTCTATCAGGCCCTTGCAGCTGTGATGTCCTGCGCTGTCCTCCTTCGATGCTCCGTTCCCCGCCGCCGGTAACCTGCTAATTGTTCATCTAACTAGATGAATAGAACTGCGGCTGCATGCTCACTCCCGCGCGTGTCACCGGGAGCTTACTACGCAGGTGCAGTATAGTACTGCATTACAGTACTGTACAGTACAGCCACGGCCTCGCAGCCAGTTCTGTTTATCTAGTTAGATGAACAATTAGCAGGTTACCGGCACCGGGGATCGTGGCATCGGAGGAGGACAGCGCGGGACATCACAGCTGCAGGGGGCCGATAGAAGCACCAGGTAAGTGTCAGTTTTAGCTTTTTAAAATATACCGGAGAACTCTTTTAAGGTGGCCACATACCATACAATTTTTAAAATATCTGTTTGATTCAAGAATAGCAATCAATTTTTCTTACTGATTCAATGTACCACACACCTATTCAATTTTTACCCAATCACGAATAAAATAATTGAAAGCTCAGAAAAAATTGATTGGAACTTTACATCAAGTAATTGACAATCTATCACACACCATACAATTCTTGAAAAGTTAGTCTGAAATTTCCAACATGTCCAATTTCCAAAAATCGAGAAAAAAAAAAAGCCCACAAAAGGGAAATCCGATCACATTTATTGATTGAAAACAAAGAAAAGCTCTCAATTTTTCAAGACAACCAATCGTAATTATCGCATTGGTGAAAAATTGGATCTTTTAATTGTATGGTGTGTGGCCACCTTTACAGTTACCATGGTTTCTACCTAGCAGTTACTGATGTAATGAACTGTCACTTTTTTTTTCCTGATTAAACTCCCAATAATATGTACTGGACATTTTGTTGTCATTTTCAGCAGTTACATGCAGTTTATTTTCAATCTATTTGAAAGGGCTCTAAGACCAGTGTGAAACCCCGCCCCAAACCACCACTAAGCTCCGCCCCCAAACAGACACGAAACTCCACCCTCCGCCCCCCTTGGCCAAATGACTTTAATATTGCCTATAGTATGTATATGTATGGGACATTTAGCAGCTGTGATTTTCAGCAGTTCCCTGTTGCTGTGCAGCTCTGCATGCAGCCGCTCTAAGCCTTTGTGGTCAGCAGCCTTCTGTATGGGATTTCCCATAAGGCAGAAATAAGGCTGAGAATATCCCTTCACTGCTCATAACTCAATAGCGTCCCCGATATGTACTCCAAGGAATTCACTAAGACATTGTTACAGTAACGTTACTTATCAGGTCCAGCAGGGGGCGCTCCGGCACAGCTAATGCCTTCTCTCTGCTGACATGCGGGCTCCTGGCTGCTCCGTGATGCCGCTGGCTGCTGCTCAGAGATCTGCCCTCCGCTCCAGCCTCAGCCACGTCCAGCTCCTTCACTGTCCCCGCTAGTGTGTCCGCGGGGGGTTGTTTACAGGCAGCAGCTGCTCCACTATGGCGTCACGCTGATGCCTCGAGCTTGTGACGTCATCGCCCACTGGTTGCACAGCTCCCATCAGGTCACAAGCTCGAGGCATCAGCGTGACGTCATAGTAGAGCAGCTGCCTCCTGTAAACAAACCTCCGCGGGATATGTGTATATATGTATGAATCACTTTGGCCTGCGCAACCAGCCCCCCTGGCCAAAGTAATACATATATACACATATACCTTAACACTACATATACATATATATATATATATATATATATATATATATATATATATATATATATATATATATATATATATATATATTGTACCATGACATTACATTCATTTTATTATCCATTTATTTGAAAGAGCACGGGATCGACGTGAAGCCACGCCCCCAAAGCGTCACTAAGCCCCGCCCCCAGTTCCCCTGGCCAAAGTACTGCACTTAATGTAATATATACACAAATACCAAAATATTACATGAATACACACACATATACTGTATCATGACATTACATTCATTTCATTATCAATATATTTGAAAGAGCATTGGTATGGGTGCGAGGCCTCACCCCCAAACTATCACTAAGCCCCGCCCCAAACAGCACGAAATCCCACCCCCAGCCAAAGTATTTTATGTAATATAAACACATGTAACCAGGGACGGATTAACCATAAGGTACTGTAGGCACCTGCCTACAGGCGCCTGATGATGGAAAGGCGGCTCACTCCCCTCCCAGAGTGCCTGCCTCCTTTCCTCCTATGCAGAGTCTTTATGAGACAGTAGATAAGAGATTTCTCAACCTGCTCTTAGAATTCAACTGATGAGATCTCCCTTCAGTCAGGTGCACCTCTAGCTACCTAATACTTGGGGATACCTCTAGCTACTTAATATTGAGGTTCCTTTAGCTACTTAATACTTGGGGGTGCAACTCTAGCTACTTAATGTTGAGGGTATGGCTGGCTAACTAATACTAAGGGTCACCTGTAGCTATCTATGATGTGCATGGGAAGTAAGGGAGAAGTGACAGCTGGGACAGCCAGCACACTTGTGGGGTGATTCAGCAAGGGTTTGTAGATTCCTAGAGGGAAAAGTCTAAGATGCCGGGACATCTGTGCCTATAGGCTTCTCTGAGGTAAATCCGGGCCTGACCCCGACCTAGTGTGTCCATCTCCCCTCCCCTTAGATTGTAAGCCTTTGGCAGGGTCCTCTCATCCCTAGTGTATTCTACATGATCATCATGTGCTCCTTTCCTACGACTGCCTTGTACTTGAATTACTGGACCTTCCTAACCAGGCCAGCCCCAAATTGCATGATCATATTTCCTGTCCCGTTTGCCTTGTCTAACTTTGCCATATGTTTTATAACCTTGTTACGTTAGGTCTGCCATCCTTTGTACCATTGTATGTATTTGTTGTCCAGTGCTGCCAGGCCCGGATTTCCATCACAGGAGCCTATAGGCACAGATGTCCTAGCACCCTAGACCTCGCCCTCCATGAACCTACAACCCCCCCCCCCCCCGAACTGCACTGTAAGTGGGCTGGCTGGCCCAGCTGTCACTTCTCCCTTACTCCCCTTGCCAATCATAGGTGTCCCTTCGTATTAGGTGGCTAGATGTTCCCCCAAGTATTAGGTGGATAGATGTTCCTCCAAGTATTAGGTGGCTAGATGTTCCTCCAAGTATTAGGTGGCTAGATGTTCCCCCAAGTATTAGGTGGATAGATGTTCCTCCAAGTATTAGGTGGCTAGATGTTCCCCCAAGTATTAGGTGGATAGATGTTCCTCCAAGTATTAGGTGGCTAGATGTTCCTCCAAGTATTAGGTGGCTAGATGTTCCCCCAAGTATTAGGTGGATAGATGTTCTCCCAAGTATTAGGTGGTCCCAAGTATTAGGTGGATAGATGTTCCTCCAAGTATTAGGTGGCTAGATGTTCCCCCAAGTATTAGGCCCGGTTCACATTAGCGGTTGCTATCCGGAATCGCCGTGCCGGAGCCGTGCCGGAGCCGGACCGCATGCGGACCGGACGAAACGGACGCACGGCATAGCAATGAAAGTCTATGCGACCGTTCACATGCGTCCGTTTCGTCCGGACCGGAGCCGGACCGGATCCGGACTCCGGCGTCCGTTCCAACATGCGCTATTTTTTGGTCCGGCTGCTCCGGCTGACGTATCCGGACCGGAGCCGGAATGTTGCATCCGGCCAATGGAAACCAATGAGAACCGGAGAGCGCACAACACACTGGCTAAAAAAAACCGGATGTTATACCACACTTCCTATGCTGACTCTATGGTATGGTGGCCATTTTGGATGGGGACCACATGGCACCAGCGTTCACAGAGTGGAGCAGCAGTGACTTCATGCTGGAGCTCTTTGGCAGCAACATGTCTGACGATATGTCTGATAACGAGGGGGTGAGGCCCTACACATCAGAAGACCTCATCCTACAGGTGCAGCAGGTACCAGCCCTGTGGGACAAGGGGGATGCGGACCACAGCAACATCAAAAAATGCAGAGGCCTGTGGAAAAAAATTGCCAAGCTGTATGTGGAGGACTTTGAGCACTTGAGCAAGAGACAGCAAGGCACAGAGGGTATGTTGACTAGAAGTTTTTGGGGGGGCTTGTGGTTAGCTTGTGATGTATTCCACTTTTGCTATGGATTTGTGTCACCCACGTGTTGCCCACCCACCCGTGGCCCACCCACCTGTTCCCCACCCACCTGTACCCCACCTGTGATGTATCCCACCCACCTGTGATGTATCCCACCCACCTGTACCCCACCTGTGATGTATCCCACCCACCTGTGATGTATCCCACCCACCTGTACCCCACCTGTGATGTATCCCACCCACCTGTACCCCACCTGTGATGTATCCCACCCACCTGTGATGTATCCCACCCACCTGTACCCCACCTGTGATGTATCCCACCCACCTGTGATGTATCCCACCCACCTGTGATGTATCCCACCCACCTGTACCCCACCTGTGATGTATCCCACCCACCTGTGATGTATCCCACCCACCTGTACCCCACCTGTGATGTATTCCACCCACCTGTACCCCACCTGTGATGTATCCCACCCACCTGTAACCCACCTGTGATGTATCCCACCCACCTGTGATGTATCCCACCCACCTGTGATGTATCCCACCCACCTGTGATGTCTCCCACCCACCTGTGATGTCTCCCACCCACCTGCGATGTCTCCCACCCACCTGCGATGTACCCCACCTGTGCACATAAAACATACACAATGACCGATTATTAAACATCAATTTATTGTAAAAAATTAAGACATTTAAAATCACTTAAAAACTTGAAACTCCAAAATAAACACATTTCAACAAAACATATTAAAAACCAAACATTCACCCTCGTCCTGGTGGTGTGGTAAAATAAAGTCTCAGTTGGTCCCTGTTCCGCAGTGACACTACCCTTGGCCTGGTTGCATACCTCCGCAGGGGCATTAGTGGAAGCACATTCGGGGGTTCCGGAGTCTCTCTTTCCTCCTGCCGCACAAAGTTGTGGAGGATGCATGCTGCCTTCACCACGACAACTGCGTTGCCCGGTTTCAGCAGCATGGGCGTGTGGAACACCCTCCACTTTGACACCAGGATCCCAAATGTGCACTCCACCATTCTCCTTGCACGGCTCAACCGAGCATTGAAGTGTAGCTGGCTGGCATCAAGTCCCCTGTCTGGGTACGGACGCATTACATGGTCGGACAGGGCGAAGGCCTCGTCCCCCACAAACACATAGGGGTAGGCCGGTGCCCTTGTCCCAGGCCAGGGTCTGTCACGGGGGAGACGCAGTCTGCCTTCCTCCATCAGCCGGCAAAGGGTCGTACGCTGGAAAATTCCAGAGTCATTGGAACTACCGTACGACCCCACGTCCACGTACACAAACTTGTAGTCCGCATCTGCCACTGCCATTAGAACAATGCTGAAGTATTTTTTATAGTTGAAATAATGGCTTCCACTCCCCACGGGTTTCTGAATCCGGATGTGTTTCCCATCCAGTGCGCCAACACAATTAGGAAACTTGCACTCGGTCCAGAAGCCCTGGGCGATCTCCTCCCATTTCGTGGTGTCCGGCACAGGCACGTATCTGGCCCTCAGTCGCGTCCAAAGGATCCTCGAAGTCCTCACGATGATGCCTGCCACCGTGCTCTTCCCAATACGAAATGTGACATGTAGCGATGTATATGTTTGTCCAGTTGCGATGTACCTACAAGAGAAATAATCGAAATCAATTTTTCATGTCGTTACAGGAGAAAGGTTCAAGACAAGGTGGCGCAATATACGTGATGCATACGTGAAATGGCTACGGAAGAAAAAACTTGCCGAACGAAGTGGCAGTGGCGGGGGAAAGCGACAAAAAGACTACCAATTTGCCAAGCAATTGTCTTTCATCAATGCAAGCCTGGAACCTAGACTGTAAGTACCACTACTGTGGGCAGGAACTGAGAGCTCATTTTAGCAGACAACTACCATGACTTCGGCCATGTATTGCTATAAACTGGCCTCAATTCCCATGGCTAGCGAACTTTTCTCACAAGCTTTATCAAATGTTTGGTAGAAACGGTTGATAAAGTGTTTGCTAGTGTTTGCTAGCTCTGTGAATTGACGCCACATGCTGTTTGGCACACCAATAAATATTGTTTTTATCTACAGGACTGAAGACAATTTGGAGCAAGAGGAACCGACCCAGGAGGCACGGTTCAGCAGTGAGGAGAGCTTGGTGGATGATGACGTCGCCGATGTAACCTATTGCCCCGAGGCGAGGAGTAGGAGGAGGGAGTCCTTAATCACAACTCCGTCCTTTGATGATGACTTGGCAGAAGAGAGCTTGGATGTTGAGGTTGCAGGACCGAGTGTGGAAGAAGCTGCACCTCCACAATCGACCGCTATGGAAGCTCCAGGGGAACAAGAACAAAGTGAGGAGCACCGAGAGACTGCAGCACAACCAGCGCGCAGGGCAACCCCGACACAGGCCAGAGGACGGGAAGATGCTGCCACACCACCAGTGAGGACCACCCCACCAGTGAGGCGTCGAGGTACCCTCCCCCCAACAAGGAGAGAGACAGAGTCCGAGATGTCCGGGGCTGTCTCCGGACTTCTCGGGATTCTTCAGAGCCACCAAACTCTCATAACCCGGCAGTTGCAAGATGAGGACAGGGGCCATATCATGGAGCAGTACAAGTCCCACATCACTTCACTGCAATGTGAGCTCGACGCTGTACATGGGCACTACAGGGACGAGCTTAAAATGATGCATGAGATGCACAGAGGAGAAATCGACCAACTGCGTGCGCAGCATCATCAGTCGGTGGGCCAGCTGCAGAACATGATGCAGCAAATGCATCAACAAAGCAAGGAACTACTGAAATTGCAGGCACACCCGTGTTTTCACACTGTGATGTCTCTAATACCATATTTGGAAAAGGTGCCTTCCCAAAACATGATGGCGTGCCATTCCACTTTGCTGGAGGTGATCAAACAACACATGGACACGCCATTATTGCAACCACCAATTTTTAGACCCCCACAACCAACAGCGGTGCCCACCTGGCAATCATCACAGATGTACACCGGCTACAGAGGCAGTCAATATGGGCCACCGCTGTCAGGGTCCAGCTCATCCACGACCAGCACCCAAGAGAGTCCAGATTTCCAGGCAGCAACTCCCACCTTTTCTAGTAGTGGTGCCGATACAATTTGAAAAAAAAAGTCAAATTGTTCCTGGACATGCTCCTCTGAATACCTCCGATCCTCGGAGGAAGGATACCATCACAGGGCTTTTTAGCCCAACCTTTTCCCTGCCCCATCTCCTTCAACCAAGGTTCAGAGGTGTTCAGATGACCATGTCAGGGAACTTTTGTTTTTGCTGGACTTGAACTTTAGGGCCTGGTGTCCCCGAAAGACACTACCTGGGTCACAACCTTGTGCCTGTTGCACTGCACCTGTAGTCCTGCACCTGTGCCTTTGATTCCTCTTGTTCCTTACTTTGTTGTTCCTAATCACTTGCACAAGACCCTTGGAGCCATGGGTGAAGGACACCTTCACTGGTCGGTGAGAGGCCTAGCCTTTTCACTGACCTGTGTCCTTCATCCATGGCTCAGAGGGTCATGTGCCAGTGGTTAGGTTTTTGAAGCACTTCAATTTATTAGGGCCTGGTGTCCCCGAAAGACACTACCTGGGTCACAACCTTGTGCCTGTTGCACTGCACCTGTAGTCATGCACCTCTGCCATCGGTTCCTCTTGCTCCTCACTTTGTTCTTGTTCCTAACCACTTGCACAAGACCCTTTGAACCATGGATGAAGGACACCTTGACTGGTCGGTGAGAGGCCTAGCCTTTTCACTGACCTGTGTCCTTCATCCATGGCTCAGAGGGTCCTGTGCCAGTGGTTAGGTTTTAGAAGCACTAATAATTTAGGGCCTGGTGTCCCCGAAAGACACTACCTGTAGTCCTGCTCCTCTGCCATCGGTTCCTCTTGCTCCTCACTTTGTTCTTGTTCCTAATCACTTGCACAAGACCCTTGAAACCATGGATGAAGGACACATACACTGGTCGGTGAGAGGCCTAGCCTTTTCACTGACCTGTGTCCTTCATCCATGGCTCAGAGGGTCATGTGCCAGTGGTTAGGTTTTTGAAGCACTTCAATTTACTAGGGCCTGGTGTCCCCGAAAGACACTACCTGGGTCACAACCTTGTGCCTGTTGCACTGCACCTGTAGTCCTGCTCCTCTGCCATCGGTTCCTCTTGCTCCTCACTTTGTTCTTGTTCCTAATCACTTGCACAAGACCCTTGAAACCATGGATGAAGGACACCTACACTGGTCGGTGAGAGGCCTAGCTTTTTCACTGACCTGTGTCCTTCATCCATGGCTCAGAGGGTCATGTGCCAGTGGTTAGGTTTTTAAAGCACTTCAATTTATTAGGGCCTGGTGTCCCCGAAAGACACTACCTGGGTCACAACCTTGTGCCTGTTGCACTGCACCTGTAGTCCTGCTCCTCTGCCATCGGTTCCTCTTGCTCCTCACTTTGTTCTTGTTCCTAATCACTTGCACAAGACCCTTGAAACCATGGATGAAGGACACCTTGACTGGTCGGTGAGAGGCCTAGCCTTTTCACTGACCTGTGTCCTTCATCCATGGCTCAGAGGGTCCTGTGCCAGTGGTTAGGTTTTAGAAGCACTAATAATTTAGGGCCTGGTGTCCCCGAAAGACACTACCTGTAGTCCTGCTCCCCTGCCATCGGTTCCTCTTGCTCCTCACTTTGTTCTTGTTCCTAATCACTTGCACAAGACCCTTGAAACCATGGATGAAGGACACCTACACTGGTCGGTGAGAGGCCTAGCCTTTTCACTGACCTGTGTCCTTCATCCATGGCTCAGAGGGTCATGTGCCAGTGGTTAGGTTTTTAAAGCACTTCAATTTATTAGGGCCTGGTGTCCCCGAAAGACACTACCTGGGTCACAACCTTGTGCCTGTTGCACTGCACCTGTAGTCATGCACCTCTGCCATCGGTTCCTCTTGCTACTCACTTTGTTCTTGTTCCTAATCACTTGCACAAGACCCTTGGAGCCATGGATGAAGGACACCTTGACTGGTCGGTGAGAGGCCTAGCCTTTTCACTGACCTGCGTCCTTCATCCATGGCTCAGAGGGTCCTGTGCCAGTGGTTAGGTTTTAGAAGCACTAAAAATTTAGGGCCTGGTGTCCCTGAAAGACACTACCTGTACTCCTGCTCCTCTGCCATTGGTTCCTCTAGCTCCTCACTTTGTTCTTGTTCCTAATCACTTGCACAAGACCCTTGGAGCCATGGATGAAGGACACCTACACTGGTCGGTGAGAGGCCTAGCCTTTTCACTGACCTGTGTCCTTCATCCATGGCTCAGAGGGTCCTGTGCCAGTGGTTAGGTTTTTGAAGCACTTTAATATTAGGGACTGGTGTCCCCGAAAGACACTTGGGCAGCTATGCCCTGCAACTCTTCCAGCACAAAGTTGGTGGTTGGTGTTCCTTAAAACTGACCGGGCTATACCATAGATATGTTATTTTTTTGTCTTCCATGTTGGAAGAATGTTTCCATGTTGGAAAGTGGTTGTTTTTGCAATAAAAAAATTTGTTTTTACATACCTCAGTGTGATGAGTAGTTGTTCTTGTGGTGTGACTGCTCTCCTGAACGTGGTATCCTTCTTCCTAAGGTCATCCTTCACCATCTCCAAAAGGGTATCAAACCTGTCAGGAGATGGAAAGGAAGAAGCTGTAAAGTATGTTGTGGGACAAGGTGTTGGGTGGAGGATGGGGGAGGTGTGTTTACAGAGGTTTGGGAGTGTTGTGGAGGGTGGGGGTGTAGTGTATAGCTAGGTATACAGGGGTGTGGGGGTCAGGGTGGTGTGTTTAGCTAGGTATACAGGGATGAGGTGTTGTGGGGGTGAGGGTGGGGTGTTTAGGAATGGTGGGGGTTGGTGTATTTAGGCCTATATACTTACAGGGGAATAGACATCCGAGTGTAGCTGTAGAACTTCTGTGGGTGTCGTCTGAGGTCCCGGTAGAGGGCCTGGAACTCTCCCTTCCTCTGCCTCCTGGCTAGTAGAGGGTGCACCCACCATCTCCTGCGAGGAGCACGCCTTCTCCCCACATAGTAGTAGGTAAACAACAGGAAGGAGAGAATTCCCAGGTAATAAGCGTAAAAAATGACTGGATCCATGGTCCCAACTGCTGTCTCTGTATCCAAGGATGGTCTCCACACGTCCAGCTGTCTCCAACAATGACCCCAGAGCTTCTGCTGACCTCCCAGAACCCCAGGTATTTATACAGGTTGTTATCTCTTTAAGAATCCGGATCCGGACCGCAACCGTGTTCATACCGCACGGAAACCGTATGCAACCGGACCGGATCCGGACCGGATCCGGACAGGAACCGTACGGTTCAGGTCCGATCCGGCTCCGGTGCGGTCCGGACATCCGGTGCGGTTTTCGCAAAACCGCAAGTGTGAACGGGGCCTTAGGTGGCTAGATGTTCTCCCAAGTATTAGGTGGATAGATGTTCTCCCAAGTATTAGGTGGATAGATGTTCCCCCAAGTATTAGGTGGATAGATTTTCCCCCAAGTATTAGGTGGCTAGATGTTCCCCCAAGTATTAGGTGGCTAGATGTTCCCCCAAGTATTAGGTGGATAGATGTTCCTTCAAGTATTAGGTGGCTAGATGTTCCCCCAAGTATTAGGTGGATAGATGTTCCTTCAAGTATTAGGTGGCTACTGGCTAGATGTTCCCCCAAGTATTAGGTGGCTAGATGTTCCCCCAAGTATTAGGTGGATAGATGTTCCTCCAAGTATTAGGTGGATAGATGTTCCCCCAAGTATTAAGTGGCTAGATGTTCTCCCAAGTATTAGGTGGATAGATGTTCCTCCAAGTATTAGGTGGCTAGATGTTCCCCCAAGTATTAGGTGGCTAGATGTTCCCCCAAGTATTAGGTGGATAGATGTTCCCCCAAGTATTAGGTGGATAGATGTTCCTTCAAGTATTAGGTGGCTACTGGCTAGATGTTCCCCCAAGTATTAGGTGGCTAGATGTTCCCCCAAGTATTAGGTGGCTAGATGTTCCTACAAGTATTAGGTGGCTAGAGACATGCATCCCAACTTTTTGAGAGGTCGAAAGAGGGACACTTAAGGCATGCCCCTGCCACACCCCTGATCACGCCCCGGGCACACCCCTAGTCATGCATACCTTAAAGATTTCATAAGAAAAATATGTTGTTTTATAATTCAACCCACACTAGTCTTTTCTATCCTGGTTCATTTTCCTTCATTTTAACATTTTAAAATTAGTAATATATCAATTCAAAGGATGGGAATAAAGTTTAGAGTCAACCAAACACATTTTAGTAGAGAAATATATATATTTACATAGAAGGAGGGACAAAGTCCTGAAAGAGGGACAAATTAGGAGGAAAATGGGACTGAGGGACAGGGCTCCCAAAGAGGGACTGTCCCTCCAAAAGAGGGAGAGTTGGGAGCTATGGCTAGAGGTGCCCCCAAGTATTAGGTGGCTAGAAGTTCCCCTAAGTATTAGGTGGCTAGAGGAACCTCAGTATTAAAGGAGAACTGTAGTGAGAGGTATATGGAGACTGCCATATTTATTTCCTTTTAAGCAATACCAGTTCCCTGGCTTCCCTGCTGATTCTCTGCCTCTAATACTTTTAGCCCTAGACCCTGAACAAGCATGCAGCAGATCTGGTGTTTCTGACATTATTGTCAGATCTGACAAGATTAGCTGCATGCATGTTTCTGGTGTGATTCTCACTACTGCAGCCAAATAGATCAGCAGAGCTGCCAGGCAACTGGTATTGCATAAAAGGAAATCAATATGGCAACCTCCATATACCTCTCACTAGTTCTCCTCTAAGTAGCTAGAGGTGCCCCTAACTGGAGGGAGATCTCAACAGTGGAATGGCGAGAGCAGGGTTAGTAACCTCTCATTTACACACTTACCAGGACTCTGCATAGGGAAAAAGGGAGGGGGGCGTACTGGTTGGGGAGTGAGCTGCCTTGCCATTATTAGGCGCCTGTAGGCACTTATGGTAAATCTGGCCCTGAGCGCTCCATAATATTTTGGCACTTTAGAAATACAATAAATAATAATAATGACAAATCCTGATATTGTAAGCTTCTGGTATAGTAAACTAATTGCCCATGCCCCTTGAAGTTTACTATAAGGGGGAATTCACTGTAATATTATTTAAACAATGCTAATGCTCGCTAGTAGAATACTGTCCGGCTGCATTTTTACTTATAACCTGTAGATGGCGGCCGCGGGCATCAGCAATCAGCAGTGAACCGCGCCTGCATTTCCTCCTCTGGCCGCTAGATGGGATGGGTGCTCTGCGCAGGCGTCAGAACATAATGTGAGCCCCGCGGCTTCCGTACAGCGCGCAGGATTGTGGGAGCCCGGAAAGATGGCGGTGTTTATCCTCTGTAGGGCGCCCGGTGTCCGGGCAATGTCACGTAAGTCAGGCGGAGCGGAATGAGCGAGAAAGGGAGGGCGAGAGGGAGGGGGAAGAGGAGGAGCCAGCTTGTCACTATGGGGGGACTCTATGCTAGCTCACCTTAAAGGGGAACTCCAGACTCACCTGCAGAGGGCAGATGATCACACCTGTGTCCTGATCAGAGCCAATCAGTAGCAGCCACAGCGAGGGGTCCAGCCAATCCCCTGCAGATCGTGACTCATCACGCCAGCTGCTCATTGGCTGAAGTCCCTGGTGGAATCTGCGGAGCCCGGTGCACAGACGCAGAACATCGTATCCCCTGACATCCCTGCAGATCATGTGATGCATCACGCCGACTGTTCATTGGCGGAACCCCTGTCACCTGGGGAGCCCGGCGCAGAACGTCGTACACTCTGACATCCCTGCAGATCATGTGACGCATCACGCCGGGCGCTCAATGGCTAAAATCCCTGATGGAACCCCTCGCTGTCACCTGCGGAGCCCGGCGCAGAACGTCGTACACTCTGACATCCCTGCAGATCATGTGACGCATCACGCCGGGCGCTCAATGGCTAAAATCCCTGACGGAACGCCTCGCTGTCACCTGCGGAGCCCGGCGCACAGACTCAGAACATCGCACCCCCGACATCCCTGCAGGTCATGTGATGCATCACGCCGGCTGCTCATTGGCTAACATCCCTGACGGAACCCCCCGCTTTCCCCTGCAGAGCCCGGCGCACAGACGTGGAACATTGCATCCCTGCAGATCACGAGACACATTACGCTGGCTTCTCATTAGCTGAAATCCCTGGCGGAAGCCCTGTTACCTGTGGAGCCTGGCGCAGAGACACGGAACATCAAATCCCCGGCATCCCTGAAGACCATGTGGCGCATCACGCTGGCTGCTCATTGGCTGAAATCCCTGGAGGAACCCCTCGCTGTCACCTGTGTAGCCCGGTGCACAGATGCAGAATATCGCACCCCAACATCCCTGCAGATCACATGATGAATCATGACGGCTGCTCATTGGCTGAAATCACTGACAAAATGGTGCGCTGTCACCTGCAGAGCCTAGGAGCATTAAAGGGGCACTATGGCGAAAAATTGTAAAATGTAAAATATGTGCAAACCTAGACAAATAAGAAGTATGTTTTTTCCAAAGTAAAATTAGCCATACATTACTTTTCTCCTATGTTGCTGTCACTTACAGCAGGTAGTAGAAATCTGACAGAAGCGACAGGTTTTGGATTAGTCCATCTCTTTCTAGGGGATTCTCAGCAAGGCTTTTATTCTATAAAGATATTCCCTAAAAAGGATTTAAACAATGATGCTGGCCAGCTTCCCTGCTCGCTACACAGTTTTTTGGCAGTTGGACAAAGCAATTGCCATTCACTAAGTGCTTTTGAAGATACATAAATTCCCGAGAATCCCCCATGAAGAGATGGGCTAGTCCAAAACCTGAAAAAGGAAAAAACCAAAGAGGAGCGCTCCGTAGTGCATTAACGTTATTTAATCTTGAATGCGCAAATGATTAAAAACACTTACTAAAAGGCAATAAAACTTGAACATATCATGGGTTAAAAACCCCAACTCAGACAACCATGGGTGGCAACCTGTTCCTCCTCTGTGGCCTGCAGTGGATGGGTGTCCTGGATGGTGGTGGACAATAGGTGCCTTTCCTCTGGTGATCGTGTGCAGTGACTCCACTACAGAGCGCTCCTCTTTGGTTTTTTCCTTTTTCACTTTTACAGTCATCCTCTCAGCCAGGAGCCGCTAGTGATTGCAGTGTATACCCTTTCACGCTTTGGTTGATTAGCGCAAGATTGCACATCATTCTTCTGTTAGTCCAAAACCTGTCGCTTCTGTCAGATTTCTACTACCTACTGTAAGTGACAGCAACATAGGAGAAAGGTAATTTATGGCTTATTTTACTCTAGAAAAACCGTACTTCTTATTTGTGTATGTTTGCACATATTTTACAATTTTTGCCATAGTGCCCCTTTAAATCTTTGAAAATCAGTTTGTTTCTACCGGGTCCCAGCACCTTTCCCTGGGTTGTGCTGATCCTCTGCCTCTAATACTTGTAGCCATAGACCCCGAAGAAGCATGCAGATGAGATGTTCTGACTGGAGTTTGACTGGATTAACTGCATGCATGTTTCAGGTGTGTTATACAGACACTACTGCAGCCAAAGAGATCAGCAGGGCTGCCAGGCAACTGGTATTGTTTAAAAGGATATAAACGTTGCAGCCTCCATATTCCTCTCACTTCAGTTATCCTTTAACATCTTGCTTGCTGTTAGAAATTAGCTTAGTTAAAGTGACCCAGAGATGAGTAAAAATACACTTTTTTACTTACCCGGGGCTTCCTCCAGCCCCACAAGCATGGATGTGTCCCTCGCCGTCCTCCGTTAAGCCACAATCTGCTCTGTTAAGCGGCTGTGTGACATCATCACAGGGCCTTCTGCGCATGCGCGGACCTTCTGCGCAAGCGCATTTAGCCCTGACTGATGTCGCTCAGTCAGACTGAGCCGTCTACCGGGGTTTCATTGAGGCTACATGGAGGATTCCAGGCGGACCGCGGGAGGCAGGTGTGATGACAGTGAGGGATGCATCCATGCTTATGAGGCTGGAGGAAGCCCCGGATAAGTAAAAAAAACAGTCTTTTTATTGATCTCTGGGTCGCTTTAAGCTGTAAATTTATACAATGTTTTGCTCAGCACTGATATGTTATATTCATGTTCCTCCAGGCCCACAGATTTCATCCTTAGCAGCGTCTGTGCCGTTCATCCTGCAGCAGCGAAACGTCCACCGCGAGATCACCCCCCACGGCAAGGCCGGGCGCTCTGCGGTCAGCGGTGTGGCAGCCACTGTATTTGGAGCGAACGGATTCCTGGGTCGCTATGTTGTCAACAGACTCGGTAACTATACAACACGTAGAATGTTTTAATGTTATTTTTAGTATAGGGGCTGGTAACGGAAATCAGAGGAGATCTGTGTGCTTGGAAACTCATGTCAGATGTCCCTTCTTGTCACCGTTGTGTCTCACCTTGCATTTTAAAGCAGATCTGAACTCAGAACTTCCTATCTGCTCTAAAAGATAAGCAACAGCATAATAACCTTTACAGAAAAACATTTCTTTGTTACAGCTGATGTAAATCCTGCAATAAATCTGAAGTGTGTCTATTTCTTGCTTTCATGGAGGCAGACAAAGGGTTACCAGATTAGCTGCTCTGCAGAGGCAGCCAAACTGACACAGCGGAGAGATCAAATTACACTTGTTCATAGTCACAAATGAGTGGGCATTAGACGGGCTAAACTCTCTAAATACATTTTACTTAAGGGGAGTGCAGGCTTTCCACCCTTACGCTGGAGCAGCTTTGACAGTTTAGCTATGTCCCTATTTAATCAGCAGTAACTTCATCTATACATATGACACCTAAATGAAATCGTTTTTTTTCTCCCCAAGACAAAATAGGCATTCATTGTATTGCATTTTTTCCCTTTGAACGATTTTGTTTTCTATGCATTTTAATGGGAAAAAGAGGAAACAAATAGTAAAAACACATTATGTCTCAGTTTTACCAATTCCAGTTTAAAAATAAAAAGCGCTACTGTAGATAAAAACCACAAATTTTGTTTGGCTATTTCTACTGTTTATCACAAATCTTAGATTATGTTCCTGTCACAATTTATGGAGAGGATACCTAATTCTGAAATGATGCTGCAATGTGTATTTTTCACAATGAAATGAGAAAATAAAAGCCTTTTTAATGGTAAAAATCAATCTTATTGGCTCAGGGAACATATATTCCCTTTCACCAATTAGTGCTGCAGTAGATAGTGCCAGAGGTGTGCACAGGAGCAATGCCCAACCATGCACGGTTGTGCTTCAGCTACACGACTTATATCTACATCCTTGTGGCTTAGGTGAAGTCCCAGAGGACGTAGATATACTGTAGTGGTGGTGGATAAAGTGGTTAAAGAGGGCCTGTAATGCAAGACTCTGATAATGCTGCCAGGATCAGCGGGTGTCAGCAGCAAAAACTTCCCCCACACACCCGTAATTATTAGAAGGCTGAAACTCCGACCCCTCCATCTACAAGACCACGATGGCGTTTCTGTTTTTCTAACGTGTTCCGGCTAATAGGCTGCTGCTGAGTTGGGGGCAGTTTGCGGTGATGCAGGTTGGGATAGCCAGAGCATCAAAAGATTTCCATAAAAAACGCTGCAGTCTTGCCATTGGAGGATGGCGGAGTTTCAGACCTCTAATGATTAAAGGGAACCTAAACTGAGAGGGATATGGATGTTTCCTTTTAAACAATACCGGTTGCTTGGCAGTCCTGCTGATCTCTTTGAGTGCAGTAGTGTCTGAATCACACACCTGAAACAAGCATGCAGCTAATCCAGTCTGACTTCAGTCAGAGCACCTGATCTGCATGCTTGTTCAGGGGCTGTGGCTAAAAGGATTAGAGACACAGGATCAGCAGGAGAGTCAGGCAACTGGTATTATTTTAAAAGGAAAAATCCATATCCTTCTCAGTTTAGGTTCCCTTTAAAGGCACGCAGGGGAGTTTTTGCATTCAAAGAAAGTATTGCTCAAGATAGGGACTCAGTATATGTCAAGAAGCCAGCAATGACTATCAGATAATGAATAATATAAACTTTATTGAAGACAAACTCCAGACAAAATAATAAAACCAGTTAAAAACTCTCCTAATTCTGATTACAATCAGAGCTCCCTCACAGATGCTTGGAATAAATATACCCAATGTGACAAATCCGTGAAAATACAATCATTTGAACAATAACAAGTACAAACTATACAAAGTAACAGCAAACAATGTGCAAATATTGCCAATGTATGAACTATACACAGCCATAGAAAGTGTGAATCGCAAACAAACAACTCTTGTATGTATGTAAACAATAGACTCCAGTCTGAATACTGTGCCCTAACGACCACTGTTGAAACGCCTAATGCTGGGTACACTGAGATTTTTTTGGCCGATTTACTGTCAGATCGATTATTTCCAAACTGTCCGATTTTGCTTTCCGATCGATTTCCGAGCATTTTCCGATCGATTTCCTACTGAAGTTAACGGAAATCGATCGGAAAATGCTTGGAAATTGATCTGAAAGCAAATCGGACATGTTGGAAATAATCGATCTGACAGTAAATCGGCCAGAAAATTTCATAGCGTGTACCCAGCATAAGAGCTGGTAGTGTGCATGGTAGAGATCATCAGAACTGATAAAGTGCCAAGTAAAGAGTGGTGGAGGACCGCTTATAGGATAGAGAAGACCAGCACTGATGGGAGGCGGAGAGTCAGCCTGGACTGGAGTCTATTGTTTATATACATACAAGAGTTGTTTGTTTGCGATTCACACTTTCTATAGGGGCCCATACACTTAACGATATTCCTGCCGAAATACAGCAGATTTGATCACTGTGATCGAATCGGCTGTGAAATCGTTGCGCCAACGCTGCCCAAAATCGATCGTTCCCGAGGATCCGTCCGTGCGGAAGATTTCGCTCGATTGTAGGCGGGTCGGGAGTGTGTCGATAGCGGCGTTCGAATGTCCAACGACCTACGCTAGCGGCAATACATTACCTGATCCGGCCGGCGCATATCCCCGCTGTCACCGCTGCTCCTTCTCCGCTGGGCTCCAGCAGGCATCACTTCTTCCTGTCCCGACAGGAAGTTTAAACAGTAGAGCGCCCTCTACAGTTTAAACTTCCCCGGACAGGAAGTGCAGTGAAGCTGGAGCCCAGAGCGGAGAAAAAGACAGCGGAGACCGGGGGACTCGCGGCCTGCCGGAGCAGGTAATGTATGCTGGGGGGGGGGGGGGCAGCTTCACAGACGGTGAATCGATTTCATGCTGAAATAGATTCACAATCTGTTTGCAGTAAAGGCAGCCATACGATCCCTCTCTATTCAGATTCGATCAGAGAGGCAAATTGACCAATGTATGGCCACCTTATGGCTGTGTATAGTTTGTAAAAATAGCAGCAAATATAGCACATTTATAAACTATACTCAGCCATAGAAAGTGTGAATCGCAAACATAACAACTCTTGTATGTATATAAACAATAGACTCCAGTTCAGGCTGACTCTCCGCCTCCCATCAGTGCTGGTCTTCTCTATCCTATAAGCGGTCCTCCATCTTTACTTGGCACTTTATCAGTTCTTATGATCTCTACCTTGCACACTACCAGCTCTTAAGGGGCTTATACACTCAGCCGATTAACGATTGATCGCAAATGGATTGCTCAATCGATCAATTGCATTGGACCTAATGGAAATCTGATGGCAAAAAAAAAATGCCATCAGATCGATTTTCAATAGATTTCATACTGAAATCTGTTCCTAGTAAAAAAAAATTCTTAAACACATCAGATAGATCAGAAATTCTATGTGATGATCCATCTATGTAGGCGTTTCAACAGTGGTTGTAGGGCACAATATTCAGACTGGAGTCTATTGTTTATATACATACAAGAGTTGTTTGTTTGCGATTCACACTTTCTATGGCTGTGTATAGTTTATAAATGTTGCTATATTTGCACATTGTTTGCTGCTATTCTGTACAGTTTGTACTTGTTGTTCAAATGATTGTATTTTCACAGATTTTTGTCACATTGGGTATATTTATTCCAAGCATCTGTGAGGGAGCTCTGATTATAATCAGAATTAGGAGAGTTTTTAACTGGTTTTATTATTTTGTCTGGAGAATGTTTCAATAATGTTTATATTATTCATTACCTGATAGTCATTGCTGGCTTAAAGAGAATCTGTATTGTTAAAATCGCACAAAAGTAAACATACCAGTGTGTTAGGGGACATCTCCTATTACCCTCTGTCACAATTTCGCCGCTCCTCGCCGCATTAAAAGTGGTTAAAAACAGTTTTAAAAAGTGTGTTTATAAACAAACAAAATGGCCACCAAAACAGGAAGTAGGTTGATGTACAGCATGTCCACACATAGAAAATACATCCATACACAAGCAGGCTGTATACAGCCTTCCTTTTGAATCTCAAGAGATCATTTGTGTGTTTCTTTCCCCCTGCAGCTATCTTCCACTGAAGTGTCAGGCTGTTTCTTCCTGCAGAGTGCAGACAGCTCTGCCTGTATGTAATTCCTCAGTATGTGAAAGCCCAGCCAGCTCAGAGGAGGATTTATCCAGCTTGTAAAAGATAAGAGAGAAGAGAGAAGCTGCCCTTATTTAAATAATGTGTGCATAGAGGGGGGAGATGCATCACAGAACCACAACACTGAAGAACTTGGCAGCCTTCCAGACACAGGCTGACAAGTCTGACAAGAGAGAGATACGTTGATTTATTACAGAGATGGTTATAGTAGAACGTGCTGCAGTAGGCCAGAACACATTAGAATAGCTTTTGGAACTTGTAGGATGATAAAAAACAGGATGCAATTTTTGTTACGGAGTCTCTTTAATTGACATATACTGAGTCCCTATCTTGAGCAATACTTTCTTTGAATGCAGATTAGTTGTATCGTTGCCTTAGAGAGAATTACTTGTTGAGATTATTATCTTGCTCTTATTTTTGCTGTGAATGTGTTTGACGCAGATCCTGGCAGCTCTGACGCAGATCCTGGCAGCTCTGACGCAGATCCTGGCAGCTCTGACGCAGAGCTTTACATTGGGGGCTCTTTCGCCCCTTTATATATCTACACTCTTGTTCCTCTTGTAGATTGTATGCAGCTTAAGCCTGGTACACCCCTTCAATTTTGATTGGCCAATTTTACCATCTCCATGTAATATGAGGGTCAACAGATTTTAGAGTGGATCCAAAATAAACTTTTATTCATTGTATAATTGTGTTCCTTTCATATAGTTTATAGGGCATTCCTCAAGCCAAATACTTTTTTTTTTTATTTATTTATTTTTTTTTTGTTTTAATACTCAAATTCCCTATAAACTAAACCAGCCTCGCCCACTGCTTTTCACAGTGCCTTGGCATTTTCAGATAGTAGCAAGGGCTCATGGGAGCTCAGTCTGGGCAGGAGGAGGCGGAGGTGTTACTATCCAGAGATTTCAGAGGCAGGGGGGAGGAGGAGAGGGGACTGAATTTACACACAGGCAAGCTGATAGCATCTCCAGCTCTCAGCCAGTGACAATGTGACAAACAGAACATGGCTGCCCTCATTGTATCACAGGAATAAATAATCATAAACTGTTTTTAATCAATCATAAGCTGTTTGCAGTTAGATTTGCTATCTAAACTTTAGATAACATATATAGACCAGTTACTTGTTGTAGTTAGTTTTTCATCTTGGATAGGGTTTAAATACTACGAACAAATTGTGTAGGTAAACTCTCATACTACGTGGAGGTGGTAAAATTGGTCAGTGGCTGGCCAATAAATATTAACGCTGTGTACCAGGCTTTTAGAATTGGGCCAATCAAAAAAAAGTACCTATTATTGGCCAGTTGCAGACTGCATACGCTTTGTATGAAGATCTACAGAAGATCAACAGATAGCGGCTGATTGAGCACAGGGTGAAGCTGACTGTCAGTACATCTGGTTAGGAGTGGTCATAATAAGTAGCTACGAGTATGCAGCTAATCAAACTGATATTTAAATGGGCCCCCTGCGGCCGAGGGGGGGGGGGGGGGTTGGTTTAACTTACCCAACTCATCTGCCTTAGATGATGCACTCCAATCGCGTCCCACTTCATGGTCCAAGTCACTCCTATGCTTCCTCCTTCAACTCGGAAAAAGAAACTTACTATGGGGAGGATCAGGACTGCGGATGATGTCGGTGACGTCATTTACGATCCTCCCCACAGTGAAGACCGGAGTTGCGCGGTGAGGCTGCACCTATCGCAGGATCCAGGCAAGGTAATGTATCCAGCAGGCTAGGGGGGGGGGGGGTGATGTCCGGAGGTGCCGGCAGACAATACTAGCTAACCTAGTGCTAGCTAGTATCTAATGGTTACAATTAAAATAATAAATTAGCACTGGGGTGGGGGGGGGGGGGGGGGGGGGGTTTGGGGACTAATGGTGCAAAACCTCCTGAGCGGCGTAACGCTCAGGAGGTTAAAGGAAACCAGACAGAGATGAGCACTTTGGCACAAAATAAACATATCCCCGATAGATTTTACTAAATAAATAAAATAAATACTACTAGCCGTCCCGCGTCGTAGCATACGCCGCATCTTCTATCTATCTAATAGAGTACGTGCCTCAACCTTGAAGCAAGAAGAATAAAGGTGGGTACACACATCAGATAAAAGTCTTTGGAAAAATGAAAGATCACAAACCAATTTTACCCCCTTCCATGTAGTATCAGAGCCACACCTACACAGTCTATTCTATTGAGCTGTACTCCCCATTAGATAGAAATATTTGCAAGATGCTGCACACAAAGTTGCTGTACACATTCAAAAGATCATTATCTGCAAAAGATCCGTTTCTGCAAAAGATCAGTACCTACAAAATACATTCATAGTCTATATTTCCATGCGGATTATTGTGGACATTTTTCCGCATAAGGGCATAAGCATCCGCATACAATGAATTTTCGATGCTGGTCGAAAACACAAATATTTCTGAAGATTTTCGTGAAAATTCGCCAAAAAACGAAAACAGGATTTTCGATGCGAAAATGACTTAGGCGAAAATTCGCAAGGAACACTGCTACATGCTACATTAGCACTATCCAGGAGCGCCACAGGGAGGATTCCCAATGCCCCCTTTTTATACAACCGGAGGGACCGCGGGAACCACAGCGGCACCCCGGAGGGGGAGGCTAGGTGCCGCAGGCGACCCCCCCCCCCCCCCCCCCAAGCGTGGCCAGCGCCAGGGAGAGCCGTCTGCACCCACCTCCCAATATTAAAAACAGGCACTTACCGTAACGTCCATTGCGTTCTGCTACATGTGCATTAATTTTCTCATGGAAAGCATTTTTTGCAGTTTGTATCCTTTGGAGGCAGGTGGTGGATGGTTTGCTCCGGTGGTGTGAGCCCTGGAGTGAGTTGTCTGCACCTGTCCTCCCCCCCCCCCCCCCCCCCCCCCCCCCCCCCTCTGGAGTGCTGTATGTGAGCCAGCCCTGAGCTCTAAAGCTCGTGGTGACCCATGCTTCACTCCTTTCTCATGTGGTGCCCCCAAGTTAATGCGCATGTAGCAGAACGCAATGGACGTTAAGGTAAGTGCCTGTTTTTAATATTGGGAGGTGGGTGTGGACGGCTCTCCCCGACGCTGGCCACGCTTGGGGGGGGGGGGTCGCCTGCGCCTCCCCTTCCGGGGTGTCGCTGTGGTTCCCAGGCAGTGAGAGAGCCTGGGACCCTGTGGTCCCCCCGGTTGTATAAAAGGGGGGCATTGGGAATCCTCCCCGTGGCGCTCCTGGATAGTGCTTGCGAATTTTCGCCTCGAAAATCCCGTTTTCATTTTTTGGCGAATTTTCACGAAAATCTTCAGAAATATTTGCGTTTTCGTCCATCATCGAAAATTCATTGTATGCGGATGCTTATGCCCTTATGCGGAAAAATGTCCACAATAATCCGCATGGAAATTCAATCTATGCGGACGTTTATACCGAAAATTGCCCGCAATAATGCGCAAGAAACTTCTCTGAATGCGGGCGCTAATGCCCTTATGTGGAAAATGTCCGCAATCATACGCAAGTAATGCGAAAATGACTGGCCTTAGGCGAAAATTAACGTGAAAAAATTAGATGGAAAATTTGCCTGTCAAAACGAAATTAGGCGAAAATTCGGTAAAAATTTATCGAAACAAATTTTTGCATTTTCGCTCATCACTGGCATGTAGCAGGGCGACCGCTTTGCAGTATTGGTTTTTTGACCCTGCATAGTTTGGCATGCAAAAGCAAATGCATATTTGCATGAGCATTGCCTCATGAATAGCCAATTAGGCCAGATTTGCAAAGCCAGACTTGCTAGGGTAGGCCTCTTTTCCACGGACAGTTGATAGGCAGTAACATGCCTCTCAAACTCTTACAACTGCTCACTACTGCCTGGTAACAGCTTGCTGCTGCCTGGAAACTGCTTGTTGCTGCCTGGTATCTGCTCACTGCTGCCTGGTATCTGCTCACTGCTGCCTGGTATCTGCTCACTGCTGCCTGGTATCTGCTCACTGCTGCCTGGTATCTGCTCACTGCTGCCTGGTAACTGCTTGCTGCTGCCTGGTAACTGCTTGCTGCTGCCTGGTAACTGCTTGCTGCTGCCTGGTAACTGCTTGCTGCTGCCTGGTAACTGCTTGCTGCTGCCTGGTAACTGCTTGCTGCTGCCTGGTAACTGCTTGCTGCTGCCTGGTAACTGCTTGCTGCTGCCTGGTAACTGCTTGCTGAGCACACAGCTCAACAGTCCGTGGAAAAGAAGCCTAAAACTTGGTGATTGAGCACGCATACATTTTCTCATGCAAAGTACTTCTTCTTCTTGCTCGAAGGTTGAGGCACTTACTCTATTATATATATAGATACCTGGTATTTTCGCCGCTCTGGAGTGCCGTTTTTTGTGGTTTTTTTATTTTTTACTATAACTCCATGCAAAACACAGTTCATCAGAAAAGCATATTATTTAGTGGGCTGTGTGCTAAAATGAAATCACCATTTCTAAAAACCTCTTATGACTAACAAATATAGATAAGAAAAACAAACTATTTTTCAATATACCCTTACATTAGCAGCTCCTCCCATCTCTCTGTGATGCTGCAGTATACAGAAAGGGGAAAGCAGAGCCAGAAGGGGGCGGGCTTGGGCTTGAAAAGACATCAGAGAAGACAGACTCAGCTTTAATGATTCCTGAGCAAAGCCAGACTAAATGCTCAGTTGAGGATTTTATCAGGGCTGATAAGAAGCAGGCTGAGCAGTGAAGGTTGAAACAGAGAGCAGGGTGGATGTTTTCGCTAATGTTCCCACTGATATATATGGTAAAATACATGAGGGCGCTTCGTCTCTGGTTCACTTTATGTTTGCTGATTGCTGCGGTTTCTTTATTGCAGGACGTATCGGCTCTCAGGTGGTCATTCCGCATCGCTGTGATCAGTATGATGTCATGTACCTGCGGCTTATGGGCGATCTGGGGCAGCTGCAGTTCATGGTAAGAAAACGCGGCGGGGAGGCAGCGGGTCTTTCATTGTTTTTAAAGCAAGAGCGTCAGCCATACTATCTTAGGAAAAAAAAAACACATGTATAAGTAAATAAATACTTGTTCTACTTAACATATGTATTGTACTTTCCACATTTTCATTTCAATTAATGTTATATGGTTAATAAAGAGGAACACTATTCCAGACAATTTCCATCTTTACTGCCTTTGACTGAAGCCAATCCTGGTGTAATTTCCTCCCTTACTCTTTTTCTCTCCTCTGTTTGAAATGATGTATGCAGAACTGCACTGTCATATCTAGTTTGCTTTGTAAACATATGTGAGCACAGCATAGATCAAATTTCAGCAGCTTCTGCAGAGGAGAGAGATGATTTAGCTTCTATTTGCTTTCTGAGCCTCATGTCACACTGAACTGCCCTCAGCCAATCAGCAAGGAGCAGGAATGTGGGAGGAGAGATGAGCCTTTTTTTTTTTTTTTTTTTTTTTTAAGCTTCCATCTCCCCGGCAATGTAGAAGAAAAAAGCCAGGGGAATTGAGATAAGATTAATTACAGATTTATGATTATACTAGCTGATTTCCCGGTGTTGCCCGGGTATGTACAGTGATGTGAAAAACTATTTGCCCCCTTCCTGATTTCGTATTCTTTTGCATGTTTGTCACACTTAAATGTTTCTGCTCATCAAAAACCGTTAACTATTAGTCAAAGATAACATAATTGAACACAAAATGCAGTTTTAAATGGTTTTTATTATTTAGTGAGAAAAAAAACTCAAACCTACATGGCCCTGTGTGAAAAAGAAATTGCCCCCTGAACCTAATAACTGGTTGGTCCACCCTTAGCAGCAATAACTGTAATCAAGCGTTTGCGATAACTTGCAACGAGTCTTTTACAGCGCTCTGGAGAAATTTTGGCCCACTCATCTTTGCAGAATTGTTGTAATTCAGCTTTATTTGAGGGTTTTCTAGCATGAACCGCCTTTTTAAAGGGGAACTGAAGTAAGAGGTATACGGCGGCTGCCATATTTATTTCCTTTTAATCAATACCAGTTGCCTGGCAGCCCTGCTGGTCTATTTCTCTGCAGTAGTATCTGAATAACACCAGAAACAAGCATGCAGCTAGTCTTGTCAGATCTGACTTTAAAGTCTGAAACACCTGATCTGCTGCATGCTTGTTCAGGGTCTATGGCTAATAGTATTAGAGGCAGAGGATCAGCAGGGCTGCCAGGCAACTGGTATTGCTTAAAAGAAAATAAATATGGCAGCCTCCATATACCTCTCTCTTCAGTTCCCCTATAAGATCATGCCACAACATCTCAATAGGATTCAGGTCAGGACTTTGACTAGGCCACTCCAAAGTCTTCATTTTGTTTTTCTTCAGCCATTCAGAGGTGGATTTGCTGGTGTGTTTTGGGTCATTGTCCTGCTGCAGCACCCAAGATCGCTTCAGCTTGAGTTGACGAACAGATGGCCGGTCATTCTCCTTCAGGATTTTTTGGTAGACAGTAGAATTCATGGTTCCATCTATCACAGCAAGCCTTCCAGGCCCTGAAGCAGCAAAACAACCCCAGGCCATTGCACTACCACCACCATATTTTACTGTTGGTATGATGTTCTTTTGCTGAAATGCTGTGTTACTTCTACGCCAGATGTAACGGGACACGCACCTTCCAAAAAGTTCAACTTTTGTCTCGTCGGTCCACAAGGTATTTTCCCAAAAGTCTTGGCAATCATTGAAATTTTTTAGCAAAATTGTGACGAGCCTTAATGTTCGTTTTGCTTAAAAGTGGTTTGCGCCTTGGATATCTGCCATGCAGGCCGTTTTCGCCCAGTCTCTTTCTTATGGTGGAGTCGTGAACACTGACCTTAAATGAGGCAAGTGAGGCCTGCAGTTCTTTAGATGTTGTCCTGGGGTCTTTTGTGGCCTCTCGGATGAGTTTTCTCTGCGCTCTTGGGGTAATTTTGGTCGGCCAGCCACTCCTGGGAAGGTTCATCACTGTTCCATGTTTTTGCCATTTGTGGATAATGGCTCTCACTGTGGTTCGCTAGAGTCGCAAAGCTTTAGAAATGGCTTTATAACCTTTAACAGACTGATAGATCTCAATTACTTTTGTTCTCATTTGTTCCGGAATTTCTTTGGATCTTGGCATGATGTCTAGCTTTTGATGTGCTTTTGGTCTACGTCTCTGTGTCAGATAGCTCCTATTTAAGTGATTTCTTGATTGAAACGAGTGTGGCAGTAATCAGGCCGGGGGGTGACTACAGAAACTGAACTCAGGTATGATAAACCACAGTTATTTTTTTAAAAAGGGGGGCAATCACTTTTTCACACAGGGCCATGTAGGTTTTGAGTTTTTTTTCTCACTAAATAAAAACCATCATTTAAAACTGCATTTTGTGTTCAATTATGTTATCTTTGACTAATAGTTAACGGTTTTTGATGAGCAGAAACAAAAATGTGACAAACATGCTAAAGAATAAGAAATCAGGAAGGGGGCAAATAGTTTTTCACATCACTGTATTTGGCTGGTGTTGACTCTGCCCACTTTTTCTAACCCTAACACAATTACTCAATGACCAGGTTTGTGTGCTTTGCGGTCTTTGGCATCAATAATTTGCATTGAACTGAAAAAAATCTGATTGGCTGTTTGTGGCTCCACCCCCTTTTCTGAATTTGAACCCCAGTCACCCAGTGACCAACTGTACCAGTTTTGAGGCCTGTGCCATTAACAGTGCAATAATGGCAGCAATTAAATATTCCCCTTGAAAAGCAATAGGCAAAGTTTGATTCACTTTTGTAGACTCCACCCACTTTTCTGAATATTAATCTCAGTCACCCAGTGACCAACTGTGTCAAGTTTGAGAACCCTGCCATTAACAGTGTAAGAATAGCTGCAGTTTATATTCTCCCATGAAAAAAGTTACTATTTCTACCCATGAAATACAGCAACTCAATGACCAAGTTTATGAGCTGTGGGGTCTTTGGCATCAATAAATTGCATTTCCCCATTGATTGAAATTAAACAAATCTGATTGGCTGTTTTTGGCCCGCTCACTTTTCAGAATTTAAACCCCAGTCACCCAGTGACTGACTGTACCAGATTTGAGACCTCTGGCATTAAGAGTGTATGAATGGCAGCAATGTAAATATTCCTCTTGAAAATCAAAAGGTGAATTTTGATTGGCTGCTGTAGGCTCCACCCACTTTCCTGAATATTAATCCCAGTCACCCAGTGGCCAACGGTGTCAAGTTTGAGAACCTTGCCAATAACAGAATGGTTGAAATCAATCTAACAAATCTGGCTGTTTGTGGCTCTATCCCCTTTAGTGAATTTGGACCCCAGTCACCCAATGACAGACTGTATCAGGTTTGAGGCCTCTGCCATTAACAGAGTAAGAATGGTAGCAATGTAAATATTCCCCTTGAAAATCAATAGTTGAGTTTTGATTGGCTGTTGTAGGCTCCACCCACATTTCTGAATATTAATCTCATTCACCCAGTGACCAAGTGTGGCAAGTTTGAAAACCCTGCAATTAACAGTCTAAGAATGGCTGCAGTTTACATTTTCCCATTTTAAAATGAATGGCTGAAATTTGATTGGCTGCATTATGCTCTGCCCACTTTTCCTGGATTTGCAACCTCGGTCACCAAGTGACCAACTGTGCCAAAGTGTGGGGACTCTGGCTTGATTACTGTGAAAATGGCAGCCTTTAACATTTTTTTTTACATTGACATGATTGGGTGAAATCTGATTTGCTGTTTGTAGCTCCGCCCACACGTGCAGGGGGGCCGCGAGACCCCCAGAACATATCATCCCAGGTAGTAAGGCATCTGTATACCAAGTTTCATTCAAATCGGTCAAGCAGTTTTCGAGTGATCGCTGCACGCACGCACGCACGCACGCACGCACGCGCACACACACACACGATTTCATATATGTAGATAACATCTGTTGTTTGTAATGATAACGTTTGTTATGGAATGACTCTCGTGGTGGTTGGTCCTAACCCTGTGGGCTCCTTAGCACGGGGCAGCGACCGGAGGGGGGAATGACACTTTTCATGGTGGGAGACGCAGGTCTGGATATTGAGTGGATCTTCCAGGTTGTGTTTTTGTAATGCTCCACGGTTTTCTTTTTTTCAGGAGTGGAACCCGAGAGACCAAGCATCCACGCAGCAAGCCCTGCAGTACTCTAATGTGGTGATCAATCTTGTGGGGAGGGAGTGGGAAACCAGGTAACTCCATTTATCCATATCTGTAGCTGATGTAAGATTGAGATTCTCAGAGTTATAGGATCCAGATCTATAATCACCGTCTAACAGTGCGAGAGTTCAAGTGTTACCATTCCTTGTGTTAAAGGGAACCTAAACTGAGAAGGATATGGATTTTTCCTTTTACAATGGAAGCAGTAGAGTGTGTTAGCCATCAGTAAAAGATAGAAGTTTTGAATCAGGATGATACCATTTACTGGCTAACTTAGAGATAAGTAAACCGTGAGCTTTCGGCTTATAAAAAGCCTTCGTCGGAGGGGAACCAGTCTGACGAAGGCTTTTTATAAGCCGAAAGCTCTCGGTTTACTCATCTCTAAGTTAGCCAATAAATGGTATCCTCCTGATTCAAAACTCCTTCCTTTTACAATAATACCAGTTGCCTGACTCTGCTGCTCATCCTGTGTCTATAATACTTTTAGCCACAGCCCCTCAACAATCATGCAGATCAGGTGCTCTGACTGATGTCAGACTGGATTAGCTGCATGCTTGTTTCAGGTGTGTGATTCAGCCACTACTGCAGCCAAAGGGATCAGCAGGACTGACAAGCAACTTGTATACTTGTATTGTTTAAAAGGAAACATCCATATCCCGCCGAGGTAAGGTTCCCTTTAAAGAAGCCTCCTGCAGCTAAAAATGCTATCTTAAAGCGGATCCGAGATGAAAAACTAACCATAACAAGTAACTTGTCTATACATCTTATCTAAAGTTTTTTAGATCGTTTACACAGCAAATCTAGCTGCAAACAGCTTCAACAGTTTTTGATTATTTATTCCTGTGATACAATGAGAGCGGCCATGTTTTGTTTGTCACATTACACACAGGCAAAGCTGATCTGTATCTCCAGCCCTCAGCCTGTGAAAACTTCACTCCCCTCTCCTCCTCCCCTCTGCCTCTGAAATCTCTGGCTAGTGACCTCCTCCTCCTGCCCAGACTGAGCTCACAGCCTCCACTGAGGCTTAGAGTGCCAAGGCACTCTGGAGAAGCTGTGGGCGAGACTTGTTTAGTTTATACGTAATTAGAGTATTAAAACAACAAAAAATTATTGGGCTTGAGGAATACCCTATACACTATGAAAGGAACACAATTATGCAATGAGTAAAAGTTTATCTCGGATCCACTTTAATAAAATGTGCTGTCCTGCCGAGAAGCTGCTGGGTTGAGGCCGTTTCAGGCTCTATGGCTGTGGCTGCTTCTGCTGCTTAGATTGCATTATCCTGCTGTTCAGATCGAGGAGATGGAAGCCTATAGCAATGACAGTTATTGACATGTCACAGAGAAATCTAAGAGAGGAAGGAGCGCTCTAAGTGTGCACTTAGAGCGCTCCTTCCTCGCTTAGATTTCTCTGCACACATACCCTGATTTGGAGCAGCACATTGTGTAGTCACCTGGTCTGGACAATTGACATATTGGATTTGACTGGTCTGGTGGCCCAGAGTTTGAGCGCAAGGAACACACTTTTTTGCTCATTGACATGTCACAGCTGCCTGGAGGTAAGAGTCAGATATAATCATTGTCCAGAAGGGAGGAGTCAGATGTAATAGCTCTCGAGGGAGGGGTTGAACGTAATCCTTATCCTGGAGGGAGGAGTCAGATGTAACCATTGCCTTCAAAGGAGGAGTCAGATGCAATCATTGTCTTGGTGGGAGGAGTCAGATCTAATCATTGCCCTGGATGAAGGAGTCAGACATAACTTGTAGTAGGGAAGGGGCTGTGAAAAAGATACATCTTATCGCATCTGATATGAGCTTCCTGAAGAGTGAATATTTGCATATTCAGGAAGTCTCTGTATCTAGGCAACGCTAAAGTGTTTTGACTTTGGTATTTCAGTGAGCAAACCAGAGTCTGCTGTATCACTTTAGTCTACTTTAAGCTCTTTGGGGAAGTCCAACCTACATTTCCGATTTTAATCAGAGGTACACACCTAGCCGCTCAGTCCAATGAACTTCGCTTAACTGCCCCCTGCATCACCCAGTCCCATGCACGCCTCCAGGACTTCTCAAGAGCTGCTCCAACACTATGGAACTCCCTACCTCCACCCATTCGGACAGCCCCCTCCTTCAACATCTTCAAGAAGGCCCTTAAAACTCACCTTTACACTCTTGCCTACCACCCTTCATTAGTGCTCTAAACCTGCAACTGAACTCTGGTCCCCTACCTCTCGTGTCCCTACCTCTCCCTCTAGATTGTAAGCCTTTGGGCAGGATCCTCCTCCTTTTGTGTCCTAACGGATCATGAACCTCCATTACCGTACACCCATCCTAGGCATCTGAGTGAACCTAACTTGCCTAATCTCCATGCTCCCATCCAGTGACTGACTAAGCATTACCTTGTACTCATACTGTGCTGTGTGATCTGGTCTTTCTTGTATTCCTGTATTGTCTTATTGCTGTATGTCACCCCTAAATATCGTCTGTAACCTTAACTAATGTCCAGCGCTGCGTAATATGTTGCCGCTTTATAAATACAATAAATAAATACGTGATAGGTTTACTTTTAGATTTTTTTTAAAGAAATAATACTAATTCAGGTGGGAAATGGTTCTTATTTTTGGTTGTTTTCTATCTTTTTGCCCTTTAGGAATTACAGTTTTGAGGATGTATTTGTGAATATCCCTAAAAACATCGCAAAGTCGGCCAAAGAGGCTGGAGTAGAAAAATTCATTCATGTGTCACACCTCAACGCCGACATCAAGAGCCCCTCCAAGTACCTGAGGACTAAGGTAACCGCGGCTGGAGCCCCTGCTGTAGACAGGGGGGCACCTGAACTCTTGCACAGGACAGAAGGATAACAGAGAAATGCACCCTGTATGTATTTAGAGAGTTTTGCCTGTCTAATTCCCCCTCATATATGTCTAATCACACGTCGTAATTTGATTTCTCAGCTGTGTCAGCTGGCTGCCTCGGCAGAGCAGCTCATTTGTAAACACAGGATGTTAATCTTAAAACTGCTTCCATGAAGCAGATTTATTGCAGTTCTGTGGGCTGTAACAAAGAAATATTTTTCTTTAAAGAGAATCTGTACTGTCCAATTTGTACAATAAAAACCGCCGTGATCCTGGCTTTTAATCGCCAGTTTTAGGTAGGGTTTACAAACCAAAAACATGGCCGCTAACCATGAAGTGATGTATGTGTATACTGGTATATCTCATGTTACAGTATACTACAAGTTTTTAGTGTTTTTTTTTTTACATAGCAAATTTTCTGCACTCCAGTCAGGGATTCTCAGTTTCTCAGCATGGGCTGCTCCCTCCCCCCTCAGACAATCTGAATTTGAGAGCAGAGACCGGTCTGTGAGGGATAAACAAAGCACACACACAGAGCCTTCAGGGGGGCATGGAGAGGGCGTGCATAACTCCTCCCTATCACAGCAGAGGCAGTGTATTCCTCCCTGGGTCGACAAAGCTTGACAAAGAAAAGAAGATTAGATATATTAGAGACAGTGCAACTAGAAAAGGCTGCAGTAATCCAGACCACATTAGAAGTGTGGTATAGTGTGGTACAGGTATAGGAAGTTATAGGATAGAAGAAATCAGGCTGAAAATGTTGTTATAGAGTCTCTTTAAATGTTGTTATGCTGTTGCTTATCATTTAGAGCAGAGTTCTGAGTTCAGGGCGGCTTTAAAGGACATCCGAGGTGAAAATAAACTAATGAGATAAACAATAGTATCATCCCTTGAAAAATGACTTTTTTTTTTTTTTTTTTTTTTTTTTTTTTTTAGATATCCCACAGTTTTATTTTATATTTAAATCTGTTTAAGTTTTTACTGTTTGTCTGTCTCTGCTCAATGACGCCTTCACAGGAGTATGCCAGAGCTCAACTCTATAGTAGTAGTGTAAAGACCGGCACCATCAAATTGTAATTATGCTCTTTATTTTAAAAAGACACATAGACATGTTGCACGACGTTTCAGAGGGGTTACCTCCTTTCTCAAGTGAATTTCAGTGTCCGACTAAAACTCATACAAATGCTCATTTATATAGTAAACATACATGGAGTGTAAACCAATCACATTCAAATTCGCCTATGGCGACCAATCCCCTGTCCGCTAGCTCAGAGAGGACCTGATGGGGAACTATGCTCATAATATTCAAATGTGGGCTGACGTGGACTACCCGGCACGCACCACGCTGGAGTGGAGGAGGCGCACGCAGTATAACCCGCGGTGTAGAGCCGCCGACCAATCAGCCGCCAGTCTCAGGTGACATCACACTGGTCAAGCCTGCCACGCAAGGCGGACCAGATGGGAGACTGCGCCAGCTCAGGAACGGCCAACAGACCGCCCCCAGAGGCCGTGACGATAGCGCACCACGTGGGTGAGATGTAAACATCAAATCTATGACTTATTGAGCCTTTTTTATTTTTTCCTGCTCACAGAAGCCATTTACTGACAGAAAAGTGTTTTATGGTTGTAATTACTAATCAGTGAGGGTTACGCTATAGTCCAACCCAGTCCCGACCAGGACAGAAACTGTTACTTGCATACCTGATTTTTAACTTTTTCAGGCATCAAAAGGAACACAGCATAGTTATTTGTGTGCTTGGCAGTGTACATACACATGTCTATCTCATCATGTCACGTCACCTCGGTTGTCCTTTAAGGAAGAACTCCGAGCAGTTTACTAGGTTCTTCAGAACTCCCAAAACTATAATTATAGTTTAAAACTATTAAAAAAAATGTTCCTAACAAGAAACTCTTATGGCAAATCGCTCATTACAGTATTTGGAGCCACCTTCACAATTATTTTAGCTACTCCAGCTTGATTTAAGCTGGGAGCACGAGAGGTTCCCATAGGTGGAAGTCGTGTCATGTGACCTCTTCAAACTACTGCAGCTTCTAATCACTTTCATTACTGTTCCTTCTTAATACGGCCTCCTCCTGCAGAGCATAAGTCTTCATAAAAGGCAAGGAGATGTAATGTGAGGCAGTCTCTCAGAAGAGGTGCTTTTTGCTAATTCTAGAGTCGTAAGTTTTTTTTTTTGTGTTTCGGTGGTGAAGTTTTATAAACTGGCTGCGGATTGTGTCGCCGACAGGCGCTAGGAGAGGAAGCCGTGAGAGAGATCTTTCCAGAAGCCGTCATCGTCAAACCCTCAGAAATATTTGGCCGGGAGGACTGTTTCCTGAATCATTATGCAAGTAAGGCTCTAATTCATGCATGTCAAACTCCGGCCCGTGGGTCAAATCTGGCCCCCCATGTGGTTTCCCCACTTTGCATTGTGTTTGGGCCACCTTAGACCACCAGGGAAGCTATATTGGAGGAGAAGCTCTAAATCACCAGGGAAGCCATATGGAGGAGGGAGGGACAAAGCACTAAACAGTAGACAACAGGGAACAGCATGGGTTGAGGGAGGGGGGGCACTAGACACCAGGGAACTGTATAGGGGGAGGGATGACCGCTAAACAGCAGGAAACTGTATAGGCTAAAAAAAAAAAAAAAAACAGTTGCCTTAGAGACTCAGATTTTTTAATGTTTGTCATGAGGGTATGTTACTGTTATTTTAGTAAATAAGGGCTTGTAATTATTGACCAGATAAAAAGAAACAAAATAGAGAAAAAAAAATCCTTAATTTCCAATTAATATATTGTACTAGGAACATAATTTAAATGTTGTGATTGAGCCGGGGCAAATAAAATGTATATATTTTTTTTTTATTTATTTATGGTAGCCTATCCCATACAGCCATATCAATCCCTGCCATATACTGATGAGGACCAAAAGTCCCAAATAGGCTGTCTACATGTGGGGTTGATGTGGCTGTGTAATATTTAAAGCCATCGGCTTGCTATACACCAGCGGTTCTGGATGCTAGTCTGGCTTACAGGGGCAAAAAGAGATAATGTGCATATTCAGTGGTGGTGCATTGTGGGTAACCAGAAATGTTCACTTATAGCTGAATTATTGCAAGTTTTTCCTTCTGTTTTAAGAAGGCAAATTACACCATTGCTTATTATAAAACTATAAGGAATGGAATTGAAGAAATAGTGTATTTTTTTCCTTGTTTTTCACTTTAAAGAGGAGCTGTTAGGTATAAGGTCTCAGAGAAAATAAACACATATATCAGTAGCTTAATATTGGCTGTACTTACATTACATATGCCTTTCACTGTCCACGTTTGTACTTCACATAATCTTTATATAGTATTTGCAGAGAATGATGCTCATGGCAGGTTCCATGTTTGTCTTTCTCGTATGAAGCCAATTGTGATGTCATGTCCTGCCTGCTTCCTGATGATTCCACTCACAGAAAAGCTCGTACTGAATAACAGTACTGTGCAGTGAATATTAATTAGCCATGTGGCTAGGAACAATAGCGGACTCCTGCAGTGTACTCTGCCTGGAGATTTATCAGTGCTGTTAGCTGGACATGCTGTTGTAACTTGAGCCTACTTCTCACTAGCAGCCGAGGGGAGGGCCCCAGAATGCTTTGCTGTATGGTATGCGTCCTCTCGTCCTTTTTATGTGCTTGGGAATACAGAGCCTTGCTGTCAGCACACATCACAGTAAGAGATTTTTAACTTCAGTATTGCCTTTTTGACTTCCTTCTAAACTGTTTAACACAGGAGAATAGAGGTTTAAATTAGCTTTTGCAGCCTGACAGTTACTCTTTTAAACGCATAGAAAAGAAATTAATAACTGAAAACAAGTATTGCCCACAAAAAGCCTATTTTGTGATGGAGTAAACAAGATAAATATTCAGGTGTGATAAGCAGTGATATGCCTAGTACACACCATACAATTTTCTGTAATGCTGGGCATACACGGTTCGATTTTCTCTCATCAATCGAGCCGCTGATGGCTCGATTGATAATTTCCGACATGTCCGATCACCGCGCGGATCGTTTCCCCGCTCGATACCCGCAGGCGGACAATAGCGGAAATTGAGCGGAAGATAATGAAGCACCCGCGGGGACGAGCGGGAATCGATCCGGGTGGCTGCAGGGACGTGGCGGGAGTCGATCCGGCGGCTAATCAAGCCTCCGGGTCGACTTGTGTATTCCCAGCATTCGATTTTCTGTAATTAGATTATTTTCTGTAAAGTACTGCTAGAGACTGGTCATTATCTCTGGTGCATTGTCTTCTGGTTATCTCCTGCTGAGTAGAACAATGCTTATATTAGCTAGGCAGATAGATGGTTAGTTGCACATCAAAGAAGAAAAAAACAAAAGAAAATGAAAGGGACTGGCACTGCGGTCAAGAGACAAATATGGAGGAATTTTCCTGGTATGGGGTGGAAAAACAGGGTATTATCCTTGCGTGTGCTCAGGATGCTGAAAGGGTCATCCAATATATATAGCACTGTGAGATAAACCATCCGGCACTACGCTTAGGTAGATATAGATCCAATTATCCTTAATTTATTTCATCATTACATCCAAGCCATGTACAACTCCATGATTGGTGATACACAAAACAGTTCATATAAATAGTTGTTTCATACCCTGTCCAATAGCTGCTGTGGGGCAATGTGGGAGCAGCGGTCCGCCTGACGACCGTTTCGCTCGAAAACGAGCTTCTTCCGAGGCTCCGTGCGCACGGAGCCTCGGAAGAAGCTCGTTTTCGAGCGAAACGGTCGTCAGGCGGACCGCTGCTCCCACATTGCCCCACAGCAGCTATTGGACAGGGTATGAAACAACTATTTATATGAACTGTTTTGTGTATCACCAATCATGGAGTTGTACATGGCTTGGATGTAATGATGAAATAAATTAAGGATAATTGGATCTATATCTACCTAAGCGTAGTGCCGGATGGTTTATCTCACAGTGCTATAGATAGATGGTTAGATTGATCATTTCCAACATGTTGGAAATGATCTATCTGGCAGGTAAATCTAAAGCCTCATCTACACGTGTAGATGAGACGCCGATCCGGCGGCTCGATTAGCCGCCGGATCGCCTCTTCTGCTTCCCCGCGCGTGCGCCGGATTAGATTCCCCGCTCATCCCTGCCGGCGACGCTTATCTTCCGCTCGATTCCCTGCCATTGTCCCCTCACGGGGAGCGAGCAGGGAATCGGCGGAAGCAAGATCCGTCCTGTCGGATCTTATCAATCGAGCCGCATCAGCGGCTCGATTGATAAGGAACATCGCGGCCGCATCTACGCGTGTAGATGCGGCTTAAAGGTAGCCATACACTGGTCGATTTTCCATCAGATTCGACCAACAGATAGATCCCTCTCTGATCGAATCTGATCAGAGAGGGATCGTATGGCTGCCTTTACTGCAAACAGATTGTGAAGCGATTTCAGCATGAAACCGTTCACAATCGGTGGTGGTGGTGGTGCTGCCGCCGCTAACCCCTCCCGCCCGCATACATTATTTGCTCCGCCAGCGCAACTCCCAGGTCTCTGCTGTCTTCTCCGCTCTGGTCTGGTCTCCGGGTCCGGAATGCTTCACTTCTTCCTCTACTGTTTAAACTTCCTGCTGGGACAGGAAGAAGTGAAGCATGCCGGACCCGGAGACCAGACCAGAGCGGAGAAGACAGCGGAGATCTGGGGAGTCACGCCAGCGGAGCAGGTGATGTATTGCAACTGTATTGCGTCGGGCACTTGAACGCCGCTAGCAACGCGCTCCCTACCCACGGGCGATCGACGGTAATTTCCCGCACGGAGGGATCGATCTATTTCGGGACGAAATAGATTGAAATTTAGAGTGTAGCGTGAACGATGTGACGACAGATTCGATCCCAGTGGAATCGGCCTAGTGTATGGCCAGCTTAATGCTGGGAATACACGATACGTTTTCCGCGTTCGATCTAAAAATTCCAACATGTCCAATTCTCTGTTCGATTCTGTTCCGCTCGATTTCTCATAGAAATGAATGGGGAAAAAAATAAGAGAATCGAGCGGGGAATCGCATGGCTAATAGATCGAACGCGGAAAACTTATCTTGTATTCCCAGCATAACAGAAAATCTTACAGCAAATTGTATGGTGTGTACCTAGCAATAAAGTTATGGCCAAATGAATGAGGGAGTGCAGACTGGTGAAAATGGCTTTTAGCGGGTAAGGGTAAAATGGCCTGTGGGGTGAGGTGGTTAAATTGACCCCTATACTATTTCTCGACTTATGGCAAAGGATCTACGGTACTTCATGATCCAGGTACAGGTCATATTTTTACAACAATCTTTGTTTTCATGAAAATAATTGATCACTAAAATGCTGTGTAAATAGCCTTAGCTGTGAGACCTTTTTCTCTGCGTTATCTGATGTGTACCTTGTGCCTCGTTTCCCACAGACATGCGCTGGTTTGGTGGCGTCCCACTGATATCCATGGGCAAGAAGACAGTAAAACAGCCGGTTTATGTGAGTAGCGGCGGTAATGTTGCCTGGATTATTTATCAGACTTTATGGCGTCTCATGTTAAAGCAGAATGAAACCCAGCAATTCTTCTTTGCTCTAAAACATACTATTTATATATACTATCAACATTTTTTTTCTTTTTACTAGAACAGCATTCAAAGGGTTAACTTCCCTAGCGTTCTGGACGAGCTGAGCTCGTCCAGAGACGCTAGAGGGCACCGCTCAGGCCCTGGTGATCCGATTTTGATTAAAAAAAAATGTTCAAACACGCAGCTAGCACTTTGCTAGCTGCGTGTTTGCTCCGATCGCCGCCGATCCGCCGCTACCCAACGCGAAAGAGGCCCCCCCCCCCCCCGCAGACCCCGTGCGCAGCCTGGACAATAGCCGCCAGGCTGCGCTTTGGGGTGGATCGGGAGTGCCTGTGACGTCACGACGTCGATGACGTTGGCAACGGGGGAAGCTCTAAAGGAAATCCCGTTCAGAACGATGGCGATCGGAAGGGTGGGAGGGAGGGAGCAGGAAGGGGAGAATCATGTAGCTAGCACTAGGCTAGCTACATGATAAAAAAAAAAAATCGGGTGAAAAAAAAACCTTGCGGCCGTGGGAATCAGAACACCCAGCAGGTTAAACACGGGACAGAAAAGCTCAATGCTGGAAAAGCTGGATGTATCATCCGAACTGGAGATAATGTTATCTTGTGTTTAATTGTATCAAGTGAGGAATGTAAACAAACACTTCTCTGACCCTGCACACTCTCCTGAACACAGACAGACAGTCAGAAAGCATTTCTGCTTATATTTCAAGATGGAAAAAAAACAGTTATGAATAAAATGCAAAGGCAGCTCTCAGAGAAAAAAATGTGTACTTTGGGAACTTGTAATTTCTAAATGAATAATAATACTTCTGCACAAAAGCAAAGGGTTTTATACCGCTTCAAAGGACACCTAAAGTGAGAGGTATATGGAGGCTGCCATATTAATTTCCTTTTGCCTGGTATCCTGATGATTTTTCCGTGATCAGTAGTGTCTGAATCACACACCCAAAGCTAATCCAGTCGGACTTCAGTTAGAAACATCTGATGTGCATGATTCTTCAGGGACTGTTCAGGGGCTGTGGCTAAACGTATTAGAGACAGAGGATCAGCAGGCCAGCCAGGCAACTGGTATTGTTCAAAAGGAAATATGTCGGCCTCCTTATCCCTCTCGCTTCAGGTGTGCTTTTAAAGGGACTCCGAGCAGTGCAGAAACTATGGAAAGATGCATATCATTTTAAAGCTCTCTTTCTCCTCTTTCCAATGATATATAAACCGCCACCCTACGCCTTTTAGTTTTCGCTATTTTCACGATCGAAATTGCTGCGGCCGCGATTTCGATCGCGAAAATAGAGAAAACTAAAAGGCGTAGGGCGACGATTTAGGGGTCGTCAGAAAGAGAGCTTTAAAATGATATCCATCTTTCCATAGTTACATTGTATTACACAGGGCGACTTTTTCCTATAGTCAGCAGCTCCGTTCTGCTGAATGGAGCTGCTGACTTTGAGAAAAAGTCGTCCTGTGTAATACAATATAACTATGGAAAGATGGATATCATTTTAAAGCTCTCTTTCTCCTCTTTCTGACAACACCTAAATCGTCGCCCTACGCCTTTTAGTTTTCTCTTTTTTCGCGATCGAAATTGCAGCCGCGGCAATTTCGATCGCGAAAATAGCGAAAACTAAAAGGCGTAGGGTGGTGATTTATCGCCACAACCTGTGAAAGAGCAAAACGTGCAGTTAGCCACTGTAGTGGAACAGGGCCAGGAGATCTCTTTATTCATTTGATGAATTGTGTAACTAAGCCACTCCCCCTTCAACCAAATTGTGCTCCTTACTAGATAACCTAAAAACACTCCGCCTCGGGGTATGCTTATTGTATACTACCTCACCTCCAATTCCTTTAGATTTTAAGCTTGCAAGGGCAGGGCTCTCTCAGCCATTTGTTTCTTGGAACTCGTTATACATTTTACTCATCATGTTATGTTTGTCTCTGTAACATTGACGGATGTAGCAGACAACCAATAGGGAGAGCCAGACAGCCAATAAGGAGAGCCACACAGGCCTCTCACCTGATTTGTTCCAATACCCTGGAGGGTGGGACTTCAGTCTGGCAGTGCAGGAGATGGAGACTTTTTACAAGGCTTTTCTGAATCCCTTTCGATGTGAATATCTGTATACTCTTATACAGAAGAGCTAGATCTGGTGGCTGCAGCACATCTAAAGGGATGCTGAGGATGCACTGGATAGAATAGTCTGACTCATGCGCAACACATAACAGCTTTCTGCCTGACCAGCTGGTAAGTGAGACTTACCAAGCAGGGCTTAGTGCATTAACCACTGAATGACAAGCAGACTTATAAAAACGTCCTGCTAGAGCCTCTTAATGGCTCCAGGACGTTTTTATAAGTCAAACAGCACTGCTGCCACTGTGCATGTGCGCGCTCCCGCGTACCCGTACACGTGAGATTAGTGGGAAAAAAATACACCTTTATTTCCAAATACTATATTGTCACTATACTTTGTACTAGGGACATAATTAAAATCTTGTGATAACCAGAACAAATAGGCAGATAAAATGTGTGGGATTTATGCACAGTAGCAGTGTTTATATTAAAACTATAGGGGATGAAATTGGAGAAATAGTGTATTTTTTCATTTTTTTCCTTGTTTTTCCCCTTTCAAAATGCATAGAAAATAAAGTAATTGCTGAAAACGTATATCAACCCCAAAAAGCCTAATTGGTGGTGAAAAAAACAAGATCTAGATCATTTCATTGTGATTAGTAGTGATTAAAGAGAACCAGAGACGAAGCACCCTCATGTATTTCATTACATTTATCAGTGGGAACATGACCGTAAACACCTGCCATGCTTTTAGTTTTATTGGTGTCTGACTAATCGGTCTGTTATCAGCTGTGATAAGAATCCCCGACTGAGCATTCACTCTAGGTTTGACCTGGAATCATTACAGCTGAGTCAGTCTTCTGTGGGGTCTTTATAAGCCCAAGGCTGCCCCCTCCTGGCTCAGCTTTCCTGCTTTGCATACTGAGAGCTGTGATGACATGGGAGGGGCTGCTCTGCTGAGAAAGAAGCTCTGAAACAGACACGTGTATCTGTGTGCACTGTGCAGTCAGTCATCTACTGTATGCAGTTTAATTTCTATGAGAGACTTCCTACAGGCAGCCACACAGCATGCCAGAATAATAAAGTTGAAAGCACACAGATAGATGAAAGGCTGCAGCAGCCCTGCTTGTCTATAGTCTCATAGAGGCTAGACAGCACATCCAGAACAGCTTAGAACCTGGAAGCAGAAGGAATATGAGTCGGCAGCCATATTGGATTTTTCCTGGAGCAATAATGGATACAAAACACAAAAAAGGCACACCAGAGCGGCGAAATTATCAGGTAGAGCATTTATTCTTTACAAGCTATCAACTGATATGTTTATTTTGTGTGAATCATTCATCTCTGGTTCCCTTTAAACAGACACTGAAGCGAAAAATAATGATATAATGAATTGGTTGTGTAGTAGGGACAATTACTAGAACATTTGTAGCAAAAAGAATATTCTCATATTTTTATTTTCAAAAATACAGCTTTTTTTTTTTTTTATAACATTGCATCATTCTCTAATATTTGCAGTTTACACATTACTCAGCATTCTAAATGTTTTTTACAGAGCAGGCAGTGAACTTTTGACTTGTCCTGAACTGTTCTCTGCAAAAGAAAAAACAACACAGTTACGGTAACAACCTTCAGAAGACTGAGCTCTCTGCCATTTTGAAAGTCCTGGAGCTCAATGGCAATTTGCATAGATAACTGGAGTTTCTTAACCTCCTTAGCGATATGGATGACTTAATACGTCCATTACCGCCGGAGGTCGCCGCTCAGGCCCCGCTGGGCCGATTTGAATAATTTTTTTTTTTTTAAAACACACAGCAAGCACTTTGCTTGCTGCGTGTCTCACCTGATCGCCGCCGATCCGCCCGCCGCGATGCAGGCCCCCCCCAGGCGAGACCCCGTGCGCTGCCTGGCCAATCAGTGCCAGGCAGCGCTGAGGGGTGGATCGGGTCTCCCTGTGACGTCGATGACGTCACGGCGTGCGTTGCCATGGCGACAGGGGAAGCCCTAAAGGAAATCCCGTTTCAGAACGGGATTTCCTTATGGCTTACAGCGCCGGCGGCGATCGGAGGGGTGGGAGGGATGCGGAAGGGAGGGGGCATTATGTAGCTAGCGCTAGGCTAGCTACATGATTAAAAAAAAAAAAAAAAACGCTGCGCTGCCCCCTGGCGATCTTTAATAGAACGCCAGGGAGGTTAACTCTTCCTGTACTGGAAACAACATTAGACTTATGTCTCTGCTTCTAATGCTTTATTTCTTAGCTGTACTACATACTTACAAAGTTAAAAAAAAAAAAAAAAAAGGTGGGGGGAAAGGCTGCGCGTCCCTAAACACATGTTGCAATTGAATGGATAATCGCACGGGCATACATCGCCTCTGTCAGACTGAAAAATGCATGCCCTGCATCCTAGACAAGTGCTAACATTTATTAAACTAGCAGGAACTTTAGCTTCCAATATGGTTTGCATGCAAAGTATATTATACTAGACACTTGCGCCACAGTGAGGCAGACCTCCAGGCAAGTGACCTAACCTAAATTTAAAACCTTGGGAGCAGCTAAGCAAAAAAAAATGTGTAACTTACATTTTGTTGAACAGCGAGGAGAATGCCAGCGCATACCACTAAGGCTGCATCTGAAATGACCACCAGCTCAGTGTGAAGCACCTAAATAGATTTTCTGAAAACTTTGCATTCAATTCAGATGCAAATCATATGCAAATCTGCCACTACTTGTTATGCAAACAGGAAACTCAGGAGGAGGGTCTGGGAGCAGCTAACCTGACAGTTACATAGTTACAAAGTAAAAAAAAAAAGTGGGGGGAAAGGCTGCGCGTCCCTAAACACATGTTGCAATTGAATGGTTAATCGCACAGGCATACATCGCCCCTGTCAGACTGGAAAATGCATGCCCTGCATCCTAGACAAGTGCTAACCTTTATTAAACCATATTGGAAGCTATGCAAACCATATCGGAAGCTAAAGGTACTACATACTGTATACAAATCATTATATCATAATTTTATTTCGCTTCAGTGTCTCTTTAAGCTATTGGCAAATGAAAGGGATGAGCACTGAAAGGTGAAAATCGCACTTGTCCGTTAGGGTAAAAACCGCTTTGGGGTGAAGTATTTATAACCTGTTTTTTTCAGTAAATGACTTCTACCGCACATGGGAAATATTAGTGAATTTGGGGGGGAAAAAAGCGTAAGATACCGAATGCGGTGTTTTTCCAACCTAAATTATTTAACGGAACTGCCTTTAGTGAGTTGAGGCCATTGTCTACCAATTCTGTATTTTTTGTACCAACATCTATATTCCATGTTCCTCATAATCTGTATTGTTGTGAATTCCATGTTTATTACTCTTAACAGCGCCACAGAATATGTTTGTGCTATATAAACCTATAATAATTGTGTTTGCCCCCTTTAGGTGGTAGATGTGGCTAGAGCCCTGATTAATATCATCAATGACCCAGACTCTGCTGGGAAGACCTACGCCTTAGCCGGGTAAAGTGGACTCTTTTCTACAAAGCTCTCTGTTGCCAAAAGTACATGTTATGTATGTTGAAGCACACCTGAACTGAGGGATATTTATTATATTATTTATATAGTCCCAACCTCTCCTGTATCGCTGTACAATGTACAAACACCTGCAATGATGGGAAGCATGGATACATGAGCCCTTTAGCATACTGTACAATCAGGACAACCAGTGACACAAGTACAGATAGATATAGATATATATATGTATGTATGTGATTTCCATGCGTCCCTGTGTCAGTGCTTTTGCACTACTGCTCATGTCCAGCACTGACAGCCATTGGGACAGGACGCAAGACGGGCAAGGGGGCGGGGAGGATGGGAGTGTGTGTGTGCGCTGTATGTAATACTGTGGCGGTGACAGACCTAGGGCCTGTATATACACACACACACACACACACACACACACACACACACACACACACACACACACACACACACACACACACACACACACACACACACACACACACACACACACACACACACGATCCTATTATAGGATCCTCTGCCTCTAATACTTTTAGCCATAGCCCCTGAACTAGCATGCAGCAGATCAGGTGTTTCTGTCATTATTGTCAGATCTGACAAGATTAGCCGGCGGATGGACTGGTGAAGGGTGTGGCTTCTGCTGGGTGCACTGCATTGGATCACTGAAGTGGGGGGGGGGGGTGGGGGGCAGACAGTGAAAGTCACACTCTTTAGGTTGTGGTGGTGTCAGAGACGCTGTCAACTTTGCCACGGGGGGGGGGGGGGGGGGGGGCAGTGAGAGGTGGCACCCCTTAAGATGGTGGTAGGGGGAGGTCAGAAAAGCTGACAGCTTCAGGGTTGTGCAGAGGGGAAGAGAGAGGGGCACCCCCCCCCATCCAAGGCTATAAGTGGAAAGATTTAGTGCTGACTCGGGTATAAGGTGACCCTTACACTGTTATACTTTGAATCAGTCCTAGGTTTCTAGTTGAGTATATATGGTATGTTTAACCGGTTCGGCCTATCTGGACGAGCTTCCTCTTCCAGATAGGCACTGCTGCTCCCGCCGCATGGTGCGCGCGATCGGGCGCGCTCCCGCTGCTAGCCCCCCGATCAGTGAATGGGAATATAATTCCCATTCACCGATCTAACGTCCCCGCAGAAAATCCAATGCTTTCTATCCAGAGAGCGCGGTATTTCTGCCCCCAGGAAACTTCTCTGCTTTTTAGTTCCTGGATGCGAGATCGTTCGCATCCAGGACTTTTTTGACTGTAGCCATCTTGTGGCCAAATAGTAAACTGCACCCACATACATTTTTTAATTAAACAATTATTATTTTACATTTAAAATTAGCTTCCCTCCCACACCAAAAATTACCCACATACATTTTTTTATTAAAAAAAAAAAAATACCATAAAAAAAAACCAAAATCAACATAAATAGTTACCCAAGGGTCTGAACTTTTTAAATGTGCATGTCAAGAGAGTATGTTATTATATTTAAAATTATAAGCTTATAAATAGTGATGGACGCAAATTGAAAAAATGCACCTTTATTTCTAAATGAAATATCGGCACCATAAATTGTGATCGGGACATCGTTTAAACGGTGTAATAACCGGGACAGATGGGTAAATAAAATACATGAGTTTTAATTACGATAGCGTATATTAATTTCAAACAATAATGGCCAAAAACTGAGAAATAATATTTTTTTTTCATTTCTTTCTTAATCTTCCTGTTAAAATGGATTTAGAAAAAATAATTCTTAGCAAAATGTACTACACAAAGAAAGCCTAATTAGTGGCGGAAAAAACAAGCTATAGATCAATTCATTGTGATAAGTAGCAATAAAGTTATTGGCGAATGAATGGGAGGTGAACGTTGCTTGGATGCATGAGATTTTCAGCACTGCGGTGCTGAACCGGTTAAACCTATAATTCAGTCTGTTCTCTGTTCTTTTTTTTTTTTTTTTTTTTTTTTAAACACATTTCTGTTGAAGTGTAAAAGTAAACCAAGACATCACAAAGCACTAGAGGGGAGGTAAAATATGTCTATTTAAAGAGACTCTGAAGCGTTATTAAAAATCGCTTTTTACCTTCTAATGAACATGGGCATGTTTGCCCCTAAAACGCTGCTATCCTGCGGCAGAATGAGGGGTCTTTACCTCCCAAAGCCCCTCTGTTGTTCCCGGGCAGCGCCTCCTGTTGAGGTAGGGCTAATGGCCGCAGCCCTGCCTCTCAGCGCGTCTATCAGCGCTGATCGCCGCCTCTCCCCGCCCCTCTCAGTCTTCCTTCACAGAGGGGGGCGGAGGAGTGGCGGAGATCCGTGGCTGATAGACGCGCATGAAGGCAGAGCTACAGCCATTAGCCCTGCCTCCATGAGCAGCAAAATCTACGACCAAGTTGGCCGTGGATTTTGCAGGGGGGGGATTTGGGGGGTAAAGACCCCTCATTCTGCCGCAGGATAGCAGCGTTTTAGCAGGGGCAAACATGCCCATGTTGAATATAGGGTAATAATGCTTCAGAGTCTCTTTAACGTGTACCTAAAGGGTAAAAAAAGGGTCCCTAGGGAGTACTTACCTCGGGAGGGGGAAGCCTCTGGATCCTAAAGAGGTTTCCTCCATCCTCCTAAGAGAGGATCCAGTGCCGGTAGCAAGTCCGGTCTCCTGCGCAGGCGCAAACAGCTCGCGGGAAAATGGACCTGATTGGGCCCGGCTATTTCTACCTGAGCCCGAACCTGAGCGGAGAGCCACTAGTAGCTGCATGTCCACGTCATCTGACGCATACTGTGCAGGTGTGGAAGAGCCGACCCCACCGTCGGGTCGCCATGATTGAGGCCGACCAGCGGGGATACCGAAAAGAATCGCCTCTGCGGCGAGGGACTGAGACGGCTGCGAGGGCCTGGAAGAATCCCCAGGTGAGTAAAAAATAGAATATATATTTCGCATTGGAAGTCCTTGAAGAGAATTAGCTTTATGTATGGCGGCGGTGTATATTCTGACATCTAACAGTGTTCCTATTTCCTGCTTTTCAGACCTCACCGCTACCTTCTCCATGACTTGGTGCAATACATCTATGGTGTTGCCCATAGACGCCTCATCATCTATCCTATGCCTCGTCCTCTCTACCAGTAAGTACGCCATAAATACACCTCATCATCTATCCTATGCCTTGTCCCCCTCTACCAGTAAGTACGCCATAAATACACCTCTTCATATATCCTATGCCTCGTCATCTCTACTAGTAAGTACGCCATAAATACACCTCATCATATGCTTCGTCCCCTCTACCAGTAAGTACGCCATAAAGACGCTTCTTCATATATCCTATGCCTCGTTCCCTCTACCAGTAAGTACGCCATCAGGACGCTTCTTCATATATCCTATGCCTCGTTCCCTCTACCAGTAAGTGCACCATAAAGACGCCTCCTCATCTATCCTATGCTTCGTCCTTTCTACCAGTAAGTATGCCATAAAGAAGCCTCTTCATATATCCTATGCCTCGTCCGCTCTACCAGTAAGTATGCCATAAGAACACCTCATCTATCCTATGCCTCGTCCCCTCTATCAGTAAGTATGCCATAAGGACGCCTCATCTATCCTATGCCTCGTCCACTCTACCAGTAAGTACGCCATAAGGATGCCTCATCTATCCTATGCCTCGTCCGCTCTACCAGTAAGTATGCCATAAGGACGCCTCATCTATCCTATGCCTCGTCTGCTCTACCAGTAAGTACGCCATAAGGACGCCTCATCTATCTTATGCCTCGTCCGCTCTACCAGTAAGTACGCCATAAGGACGCCTTATCTATCCTATGCCTCGTCCGCTCTACCAGTAAGTATGCCATAAGGATGCCTCATCTATCCTATGCCTCGTCCGCTCTACCAGTAAGTACGCCATAAGGATGCCTCATCTATCCTATGCCTCGTCCCCTCTTCCAGTAAGTACGCCATAAGGATGCCTCATCATCTGTCCTATGCCTCGTGCTTCTACCAGTAAGTACGCCATAAAGATGCCTCATAATCTATCCTATGCCTCGTCCCCTCTACCAGTAAGTGCGCCATAAAGACGCCTCATCTATCCTATGCCTCGTCCCCTCTACCAGTAAGTGCGCCATAAAGACGCCTTATCTATCCTATGCCTCGTCACCTCTACTAGTAAGTGCGCCATAAAGACGCCTCATCTATCCTCTGCCTCGTCCCCTCTACCAGTAAGTGCGCCATAAAGACGCCTCATCTATCCTATGCCTCGTCCCCTCTACCAGTAAGTGCGCCATAAAGACGCCTTATCTATCCTATGCCTCGTCCCCTCTACTAGTAAGTGCGCCATAAAGACGCCTCATCTATCCTCTGCCTCGTCCCCTCTACCAGTAAGTGCGTCATAAAGACGCCTCATCTATCCTATGCCTCGTCCCCTCTACCAGTAAGTGCGCCATAAAGACGCCTTATCTATCCTATGCCTCGTCCCCTCTACTAGTAAGTGCGCCATAAAGACGCCTCATCCATCCTCTGCCTCGTTCTCTCTACCAGTAAGTACACCATAATCTGCTGAATACCTCACTGCATCTCTTTCCCAATCACTTCAGTAAAAGTATAGACTGGGGGGGCATTTTTATATTTTTCTCCTATAAATTGTGACTGGATCACCTCCAGATTGGCTCTCCTTGTGGGCTTTTATCGCTATGTAGTGGTTTCCCATAGACTTGTGTTGTTATGACTGCACAAAACAGCAGTCTGAGCTTGTTGTGAGATATGGAAATTCATAGCTTGATGCACAGTGCAAGGGAAATATAAATATTTAAGATAATGTAAAAAAAAAAACATAGTTGTCTAAGGAGAGGGAAGGCTCTGGGTCCTATAGGTATACCTATGAAATCGGCGCTGGAGACTCGGGTGCAGGATACAGCCGTTATATGGCTAACCCTGCACAAGTTCCGGCAGCGGTAATTACTATTCCCCCTCCAGGTCCACATGGATGGTGGGGAATTATATAATTCGGCTTCCAGCTTTTGCTGGCGGCTGAATTACAGTGTTTTAAATGTAACTTCAGCTCTGTGTTCTTACAGCGTTGAAGTTACTCAGTGTGCGCTGCTATAGCCGTATTTCCTATTGCAGTCTATAGTGGCGCCGGCTGCGCCCAAATCTCCTGCACTGTTATTACAGCGCTTGTCCTATAGAGCCTTCCCGCTCCTTTTACAGTCCCATCATTCCAGCGCTGTCATCCCCAGTAGCAGTATCCGACCAATCGGTGGAGTACTGCTCTGTGCCGCAGCGGCAGGCTTCCAATGAAAGTCTCACGCTCCAGCGCTGTCACTCCCGTTTGAATTCCCCACCATGGGAGGCTTTGGGAGCCCGAGTGCTCCTGAAGACGGGCAGCTCTGTACTGCGCATGCGTGAGAGTGCGCGCCAGAACATGATGGTGCAGTATGGAGCCGCCTTTCTTCGGGAGCACTCGGACTTACGAAGACTTTCAAAGCTTCCCGCGGTGGCGCAGAGCAGTACTCGACCTATCTGTTGGATATTGCTACTGAGGATGGCAGCCCTGGAAGGAGAGGACCATGAGAGAAATGGAAAGGAAAATCTTATGCGGTTTCTAGAAAGCAGACTGTCTCAGATGTTTTAAGAAGGTGCGATTTCTTTTTGAATAACTGAAGCCAGGCAATAGAGAATCGGGCACTAGGCAACCTTAGGCCCCGTTTACACTTAATAAGTTGGTACGCATTAATATGCGTTAGTACGCGTTTGTGCGCGTTTTTTCCGTAGCAGTGCATTGTGAAAAAGATTTCAGTTAAAACGCGTTAAGTGTGACAGGTGCCATAGGAAAACATGGGCATTACTCTGAAAATCAGTTTTCTTTCAGTTATAACTGAGAGCTGCTGATTAACCACTTGAGGACCACAGTGGTAAACCCCCTCCCCCCCCCCCCCCTAAACACCAGGCTGTGTTTTGCATAATTGGCCACTGCAGCTTTAAGGCCAAGCTGCAGGACCGCACAACACAGCACACAAGTGATTCCCCTCTCCCCACCAACAGAGCTCTCTGTTGGTGGGGTCTGATGGCCCCCCAGTTGTTTGTTTGTTTGTTGTTTTTTTTTACAAAAAAATTTCTCTATTTATTTTTATTGAAAAAGTGTATTTTCTTATTAGTTTTCCCCCTGTCCCTCCCGCCAGCCAATCACTGCGATCGGCTGTCATAGGCTTCTGCCTATTCGAGCCGATCGCTCTCTTGTCCCCCAGGGGGACAGCCGAGTCACACGTCCAGCGCTGCTGCCGATCGCAGCGCTGTACATGTGAATAGATGGTGATCACGCCGTCTAACAGTCTCCCATTGCCGCTTGGAGACTAAAGAGGGTGCGGACCTCCGCCCCCCTAGGAGGAGATGTGCACGCAGCCTGCGCGCGATCTCCTGCAAAATGCAGCTCCAGGACTTGACGCCAATTGGCGTTAGGCGGTCCTGGGGCTGCCGCCACGGCCACGCCCATTGGCGTGGGGCGGTCGTTAAGTAGTTAAGTGTAAAAAGGGCTTAATGCTGGGTACACACTATGAGATTTTATGGTCAATTTACTGTCAGATCGATTATTTCCAAGATGTCCGATTTGATTTCCGAGCATTTTCCGATCGATTTCTGTTAACTTTAATAGGAAATCGATTGTAAAGCAAATCGGATATGTTGGAAATAAGCGATCTGACAGTAAATCGACCATAAAATCTCATAGTGTGTACCCAGCATTAGACTTTTATTATCCACTTATGGAAAAGCACAATATTAAAAGGCAGACTAGGAACAGCAGTGGGGGTACAGCTTGCGGCCCGACACCCTTTTGGCAGATTAGTTCCGCTTCGTCAGAGGCAAAAGGTCTCTTGTATTTAATATCTGTGTGTGAACACAGCCTTGAGATAATGGCCTGGTGGAAAAAAAAATGGATTTCTCACCCTATCAATACAATCCCATCCCCGTAAAAGAAAATCCCTACTCCACTGTATATCTAGTGACTGTCTCTTTACCGTGTCTCTGTAGTGGGTGGTCTCTAGCACTGCCTCTCGGGAAGGGGGCGGTCTCTTGCACTGCCTCTCGCAAAGGGGGCGGTCTCTTGCGCTGCCTCTCGGGAAGGGGGCGTCTCTTGCACTGCCGCTCGGGAAGGGGGCGGTCTCTTGCTCTGCCTCTTGGGAAGGGGGCGGTCTCTTGCTCTGCCTCTCTGGAAGGGGGCGGTCTCTTGCTTTGCCTCTGGGGAAGGGGGCGGTCTCTTGCTCTGCCTCTAGGGAAGGGGGCGGTCTCTTGCGCTGCTTCTCCTGAAGGGGGCGGTCTCTTGCCCTGCCTGTTGGGAAGGGGGCGGTCTCTTGCACTGCCTCTCGGGAAGGGGGTGGTCCCTTGCGCTGCATGTTGGGGAGGGGGCGTCTCTTGCGCTGCCTGTTGGGGAGGCGTGTTTTTTGCGCTGCCTCTCAGGAAGGGGGCTGTCTCTTGCTCTGCCTGTTGGGGAGGGGGGTCTCTTGCACTGCCTCTCGGGAAGGGGCGGCCTCTTGTGCTGCCTGTTGGGGAGGGGGCGTCTCTTGCACTGCCTCTCGGGAAGAGGACGGTCTCTTGCTCTGCCTGTTGGGAAATGCCGCACACCAAATACTTAACCCCTCCCTTTACCTTGTTGAAGGGGCAAATGGCTGTTACAGCTACTAGCACGCACTCTGTTTTCCATTTCTATAGGAGATTTAATGACAGGAGTACGGCATGTGGTCCACCTCTCAGGCGGTTGTATTTGGTGCGGGAGGTTGAGGGCATGGAGAAAATGACCCAAAACTTATCTCTCCTCAGCCCAACAAGTATTGCCGTGTCCCCCCAAGTTTAGCCCCACATTCTCAGTGGCATAAGGAAGCATATTAAAGTGAACACGAACTTGGAGGGATATGGCGACCGCCATATTTATCTCCTTTTACACAATACCAGTTGCCTAGCTGTCCTGCTGATCTATTTGGCTGCAGTAGTGTCTGAATCACACCAGAAACAAGCATGCAGCTAATCTTGTCACACTTCAATCAGAGCACCTGTTCAGAGTCTGTGGCTAAAAGTACTAAGGGCTCTTTCACATCAGAGCTTGCGTTGGAGAACGCTCAAAGCATACGTTTTGTTGTATGCGTTTTAATGCGTTTTGATATGCGTTGCAGTGCAGTGAGTGTGCGTTTTTAATCCGTTTTCAATGCGTTACAGCACATAGAAAAACGCAGGTAATTTTTTTTTCTTTTAGTTTTCAACTTTCTACATTGTTCCTCTGTTGCATTCTGGGACTGATTGCCTGCGTTAACGGATTAAAAACGCGCATTGTAACGCATAAAGCTAGCGTCGGCCGAAAAACTGCGCCTGGGTGCAGTGTAACGCAACGCACAAAAAGGCTGCGTTATATGTGAAAGCTAAAATGAAAGTCTATGGACTTTCATTTCACCTTGGGTAATGCAAACTTTACCCTTTGCGTTGAAACGCAGAAAATCTGCCCTAATGTAAAAGAGCCCTAAAAGCAGAGGATCAGCAGAACAGCCAGGCAACCTGCATTGTTTAAAGTGAATGTTTACCGGTAAAAAAAAGAAAGTCAGATACTCACCGAAGGAGAGGGAAGGCTCGGTCCTAATGAGCCTTCCTCCTCCTCTCCCAGTGCCCGGTCCTGCGCAGGATCCCCCGTGGCAGTATTCGACCAGTTCGGTCAAATACTGCCACTTCCGCATGTCTTCGGGAGCTTTCGGAAGGCTTCGGGAGCACTAGGGCTCTCGATGACGCGGCCGCTCCATACTACGCATGCGCGAGCGCCCTCTATGACGCACTCGCGCGTATGTAGTATGGAGCGGCCCGTCTTCGGAAGTCCGAGTGCTCCCGAAGACCTCCGAAGTCCCTGCGGCGGCGGAAGCGAACGGGGGAGCCAGCGCAGCACCGAGGGCACCGGGAGAGGAGAGGGAAGGCTCATTAGGACCGAGCCTTCCCTCTCCTTAGGTGAGTATCTGACTTTTTCTTTAAACGGTACCCATTGGCTTTAAAAATAAATATGGCAGGCACGGACCTGCCACCACTAACCTTTCAGCAATTCCCACAATTATCGATTATAATAATATAAAGATATGAGCTGTACACTTTTGCTTCCCAGTAGCAGATAAAGCTATTGACCAGCCCAACCAGGTTTTCCGTATTACTTATATTCTCCATAATAAGTCCAGCCTGCTCTGTTTGCTGATGGATTTTGTAGCATTTTTACCTCTCGTCTCTTCTCCAGCTTAATAGCGCGGTCCTTTGAAATTAATCCTTTCGACAAATGGACGTCACGAGACAAAGTGGACCGAGTGAGTACAGTTATATATTCGCCATGGAAGTCACATGTCATAAGAGTTTGTGTATTTATGAATATACCAAAGATGAAGGGGAAAAAAAAGTTACAGAATCTGCCCACCGCTGTCCCCGCCTGCTTCCGCCCCCGACAGTTAAATACCCATTTTATTTTAACCACTTTTCGTCCCTGGTCATTTTCACAGTCCAGCTCAGTTCTGATTACTTTAGCAATAACTTTATCAATAACTATCACCACTAAATGATCTATATATTGTTTTTTTTTTTTTTTTAAGAGAACCCGAGGTGTGTTTAAAGAATGTTATCTGCATACAGAGGCTGGATCTGCCTATACAGCCCAGCCTCTGTTGCTATCCCAAACCCCACTAAGGTCCCCCTGCACTCTGCAATACCTCATAAATCACAGCCGTGCTGTGAGGCTGTGTTTACATCTGTAGTGTCAGTCTCTGCTGCTCCCCCGCCTCCTGCATAGCTCCGGTCCCTGCCCCCATCCCTTCCCTCCAATCAGCAGGGAGGGAAGGGATGCAGGCGGGGACTGGAGTTCTGCAGGAGGCGGGGTGAGCAGCAGACTGACACTATAGAGATAAACACAGCCAGCTCTGACAAGCTGTTTGTCAGCAGCGTGGCTGTGATTTATGAGGGATTGCAGAGTGCAGGGGGACCTTAGTGGGGTTTGGGATAGCAACAGAGGCTGGGCTGTATAGGCAGATCCAGCCTCTGTATGCAGATAATATTCTTCAAACCCATCTCTGGTTCTCTTTCAGGACAAATTAGGCTTTTTGTGGCGGATAGTTGTTTTCAGTAATTACCTTATTTTCTATGCATTTTAAAATGAAAATAATGGAGAAAAAAGTTAAAAAAATACACAATTTATCCACTTTCATACATTCTAGCTTTAATGTAAACAGTCCTATTGTACATTAAACCCACACATTTTATTTGTCAATCTCCGGTTTATTTAGAACAGTTCTTTTGTTTTGATAATGTATTAGTAACACATTCTCGGCCTTTTGGCTAAGATCAAGTGTAGTATCTGTTCTTGAAATTTTTGGGGGGACCTGGAGGGATGGCACTGTGGCAGGGTGTCCTTCCTGGTCGTAATTCCCAGGGACTGATGGAATGGATCTATACCATGGTCGAGGCTGAATGGCTGAGGGCTTTGCTTAGGCGTACTGCCCCTGGAAGTGGCGCTCCAGGTGCACCTGAAAAAACCTGAGATGTGGCAGATCTCAGGCGGAAGTAGGGTGCTTTGGTCTGTACTGCCCATATGCATCGCCAACTAATGCAGCTCCCCGGCCTTTTGGCTAGGGAGAGTGCGGAATTTTTATCACTCCGGCCGCAAGGTCGGGGCCAGCTTGCTGGCACCGGGGACTTCGGTTCCCACCCGGCTCCCTGTCGGGGCAGCCACCCGGACCATGTGGGATGCCACATGGCCAGGCCCTTTGGGTAACCACTGGGCACAGTAGGGGTCCTCCTCGGAGGACTCCAGGATCCTTCAACCCCTCGGGTGTTGGAGGATGCCACCCCCTGAGCCGATGGGAACAACCGGAAGGGCCCTGCTGTATTGTGGGGCCCGTGGCTACTCGTGCACGTTTTGTGGGGGTGCTTTAGGGCACTCACGCTTTTTCCGTGCATGGGGCTAATAGCCTTGCTGACCGGGACTCCTGTTGCATGCAACAGGAGCCAAGACAAGCTAAAAAAAAAAAAAAATTAGTAACACATTGTATACACTACCTAAAGGTACATACACACGTCTGATTTTGTCTGCTAACGACGGGACGTTGGCTGTCAAATCGGGCGTGTGTACAGTCCGTCATTCAGCTGATAAGACTGGACTTGAGCGATTTTGCTTGGCGGATTGCTCAATTCCCGTCTTATCAGCTGAACGACAGACTGTACACACGCCCGATTTGACGTCCGAACGTCCCGTCGTTTGGACGTCCAAAAGACGGGTCGTTTGTGAAAATCAGATTTGTGTACGAGCCTTAATTGTTACATTTGTCTGCTCCTAAAATGTTTTTTTTTTCCACTTGTTAATTCATTAGGCTTGCCATTGAATTCTCTTTCATTCTGTTACAACTGTATAGCATTTTTCTCAGCTCAGAGATAACTAAACAGTGTTCTCTAGGATTTTGTAGGGAAGAGAGTGCAGAGACTTATTTTAAGGTCATGGCGCTTCAACTGGTTAATAGGTTTTCATGATGATAGATTGCACAACAAAAGTGGGCGGAGGAGCAGACCATACAGCAAATGAATCCGCCCACTTTGCACTGCAGTCTATCTGAGCCTAGCGGTGGTGAGGGGGTGGGGTCTGTGATGTCACTGGCGGGGGGCTGAGGCAGACAGGGGCGCAGGGCAGCACAAGCTGTTACGACACCGGCCCTGTAATTACCCAGCCGGCTAATTTTTCATGCCACCTGGCTAGAAAAAGCTTCTGGGGAGAACACTGAAGGGCGTTTGTGGCTTTTGCAGTCGGCATAACTTCTGGATTGTAGGGCTGTGTAGAATAACTTGTTAGGAGAGTTGTACTTTTATCACACACACACAGCAGTACGCCTATAACACACGTCTCGTCCTTATCCTCCAGTTTCACACCACAGACAGGAAGTTCCCTGATCTCCCCGGCCTGGAAGATCTGGACATCACTCCTACGCCGCTGGAGCAGAAGGCCATCGAGGTCCTGCGCCGTCACCGCAGATACCGCTGGTTGGACGCTGAGCTGGAAGCGGTCAAGCCAGCCACCCCTGTGAACTGATAACGGGTCCCTGGGGCTCCCTTCCGAGTCTCTGCTCCACCCATCCTTCTTGTGTTTATGGAAATATCTGATTACACCTCCTGTGTACATAAATAAAGTATTCTATAGAGCTGTCGTCTGCTCCCCCATTCTCTGGAAATCCTGTGTGAAGAAATACGACCCAGAGCTTTGCTGATACACCGTGAACCAGTTCACTGGCATTGGTTTCCATTCCATATCGGGGCAGGAGGAGGGGTGAGAAACAATAGCTGACAAATGTATATGTATTCAACTAAACCACAAATAATACAGTCAATGCCATTATGTTAAAGGACAACTGAAGCGAGAGGGATATGGAGGCTGCCATATTTATTTCCTTTTAAGCAATACCAGTTGCCTGGCAGCCCTGCTGATCTTCTGCCTCATACTTTTAGCCATAGCCCCTGAACAAGCATGCAGCAAATCAGATGTTTCTGACATTATTGTCAGATCTGACCAGATTAGCTGCATGCTTGTTTCTGGTGGTATTCAGAGACTACTGCAGCCAAATAGACCATCTGGGCTGCCAGGCAACTGATATTGTTTAAAAGGAAATAAATATGGCAGCCTTCATATTCCTATCACTTCAGGTTCCCTTGAAAATGGACCTTAACTCATGCACAGGACAAAGGAAAACGGGTTACTCAACCCTGTTTGTGTTTACAGTGAAGAGCCAGTCTTATTCCCCTTCAGCTGCAGGAAATCAAAACTGTAATTTGACCTCTCAGCTGTGTCACCTCGGCAGAGCAGCTAATTTGTAAACACAGAATGTTAACCCTTTGGTCTGCTTCCATGAAAGCAGGAAGAACACTGCAGATTTATTGCGGGATTTGTTTTAGCTGCAACAAAGAATTTTCTTTTTGTTTAAAGTTTATTATGCTGTTGCTTATATTTTAGAGCAGAGAGGAAGTTCTGAGTTCAGGTCCGCTTTAAGACATCTTCCAGCTTCCTGATTTCCTCTTTTCAGGCTGAGGTGCTTCTAATCACTCCTCACTGATTTCCTGTGAGCTGCAAGTCCTGCCTCCTCCTGTAGATAAATGGTTTCAGAGCTGCTGTAGAATGTATTCTGGCACCGTTGTCCTTATTGTGGGTATCACATGTTACTCCTGCTGTACCCGCTCACAGGAGAGGAAGCGGGCTGCATTGCATTTAGAAGCACATCTGGCCCATAAAATAGATATTCTGTTCACTGTATTCCTTCTATCTGCTGTTTATATTCACTTGTCATCCTGATCGCTATTAAAGGGACACTATGGTGAAAAATTGTAAAATTTTAAATATGTGCAAACATACAAATAAGAAGTACATTTTTTCCAGAGTAAAATGAGCCATAAATTACTTTTCTCCTATGTTGCTGTCACTTACAGTAGGTAGTAGAAATCTGACAATACCGACAGGTTTTAGACTAATCCATCTCTTCATAGGGGATTCTCAGGAAGGCGTTTATTCTTTATAAAGATATTCCCTTAGGGCTCAAACCCACTAGAGCGATTTTCTGAGTGTTTAGGGAGCGATTCAAACCGCTAGCGATTTCCCTGAAGCTAATGGATGGGCTAAATTCCACTGGAGCGATTGCGATTACCAAAACGCAGGACATGCAACATTTTTCGCGATTAGCGTTTCTGCAATATAAAGTATATAAACGTTGGCATAATCGCTCAACACCTGCACAGAGCGATTTTGCTAACGTTTTGAAGTTACTGTACACTGTAACAAAATTAAAATTAATTGAAAGGACCAGTCAGAATTAAAACCGCTAATCGCTACACAACCGCTGGCAAATTCAATACACTTTTTAAAATCGCTCATGAAACCGCTCATGAAATCGCTTGCAAACCGCTCATACAAAACGCTAGCAATTGCGATTAGCGATAGCGTTTTGTAGTGGGTTCCAGGCCTAAAAAGGATTTAAACAATGATGCTGGCCAGCTTCCCTGCTCCTCGCTACACAGTTTTTTGGCAGCTGGACAGAGCAACTGCCATTCACTAAGTGCTTTTGAAAATAAATAAAACCCTGAGAATCCCCCATGAAGAGATGGACTAGTCCAAAACCTGTCACTTCTGTCAGATTTGTACTACCTACTGTATGTGACAGCAACATAGGAGAAAAGTAATTTACGGCTCATTTTACTCTGGAAAAAAACGTACTTCTTGTTTGTATATGTTTGCACATATTTAAAATTTTATAATTTTTCACCATAGTGGTCCTTTAAAATGAATATGGTGAAATAAAGATTGGCCACTAGGTGGCAGTCTTAGCTTGTAAGCAGAAGGTACCATTGCCTGCCAAGTATTGAAATCTCAGATTGTACTGCCTCCTGATTGGACTTCTTGCCTCTGCCAGGTGTCCATGCTAAGAGTCCTGTTCCCAAATAGCTCTGCCAGGTCACCGGAACCAACTAAAGCTACATTTGTCAACCTCTTTAGCTTTGAGGAACTCTTCCAAAAGATCTCAGATCCTGTACATAAAATCATATGTACATCCCACATGACTTTCATCAGTACAGCAGAATCCCTTTATACCGGTAAATTACACTATAGTGCTGGATCTTAATTCAGTGAATGATTTGGAGTCATTTTTTTTTTTCAACTCTTCAGCAAGCGAGTACAGACAGTGTCTAAGGTGGACCAAAATGCACAGTGCTCAATATGCAGGGATTTGTATGCAATAATCATGCAACAGCTTACACAGGTAGCATAGGTCTCACCAGGTAATACAGATGCAGTACTGATAGTGTGCGCCTGCGTCCATATTTCTGTGCACCCTGGATGATACTGTAGTGTTGGAGCCATGCACAAGCAAGTCACAGATGACAGGCAATTCCCTCAGTAATCAGGCAGCACCTTACACAGGAAGCTTAGGTCTCACTTGCTGGTGCTTTTGAGGTAATTCCTGCAGGCCCAGAGTAGTGTGCAGATAGTGAGCAGGCTGCAAGTGGCTGTCAGCCTGACCACAGCTCATGGGTCTGCGACCGACGTTTGACACATGCTCCCACCCACTTTCCACTATAGCCAGATACAGAATACCACTGGGACCAGAAAATAGGTTTACTAAACCACAAGTTCTTTTATATCAGCGTTTACTATACCAGGCATTAATGCCATATACTTATGAGGCCTGGCCGGGACCTGGACATTTAGTTTACTTTACCCAAATGTTTACTGTTTATTATATCAGAGTTACTATAATGAAATTATACTGCACAATAACCATCATTGCCCTCATGTATCTAGTGAGCATTTGCCCATTATACATAGTGCAGCCACCATTGCACCATATACACTCACCTAAAGGATTATTAGGAACACCATACTAATATGGTGTTTTTATTTCGCTTTCAGAACTGCCTTAATTCTATGTGGCATTGATTTTGGTGCTGTAAGCATTCGTTATAAATGTTGGCCCATATTGATAGGATAGCATCTTGCAGTTGATGGAGCATTATGGGATGCACATCCTGGGCACGAAGCTCCCGTTCCATCACATCTCAAAGATGCTCTATTGGGTTGAGATCTGGTGACTTTGGGGGCTATTTTAGTACAGTGAACTCCTTGTCATGTTCAAGAAACCAATTTGAAATGAATCAAGCTTTGTGACATGATGCATTATCCTGCTGGAAGTAGCCATCAGAGGATGGGTACATGGTGGTCATGAAGGGATCGACATGGTCAGAAACCATGCTCAGGTAGCTTGTGGCATTTAAACGAGGCCCAATTGGCACTAAGGGGCCTAAAGTGTGCCAAGAAAGCACCCCCCACACCATTACACCACCACCACCAGCCTGCGCAGTGGTAACCAGGCATGATGGATCCATGTTCTCATTCTGTTTATGCCAAATTCTTACTCTATCTAGACTCATCAGACCAGGCAACATTTTTCCAGTCTTCAATTGTACAATTTTGGTGAGCTCGTGCAAATTGTAGCCTCTTTTTCCTATTTATAGTGGAGATGAATGGTACCTGGTGGGGTCTTCTGCTGTTGTAGCCAATCCGTCTCAAGGTTGTGCATGTTGTGGCTTCACAAATGCTTTGCTGCATACCTCGGTTGTAACAAGTGGTTATTTCAGTCAACGTTGCTCTTCTATCAGCTTGAATCAGTCGGCCTATTCTCCTCTGACCTCTAACATCAACAAGGCATTTTCGCCCACAGGCCTGCCGCATCCTGGATGTTTTTCCCTTTTCACACCATTCTTTGTAAACCCTAGAAATGGTTGTGCATGAAAATCCCAGTAACTGAGCAGATTCTGAAATACTCAGACCGGCACCAGCAACCATGCCATGCTCAAAATTGGTTAAATCACCTTTCTTTCCCATTCTGATATTCACTTTGGAGTTTAGGAGATTGTCTTGACCAGGACCACACCCCTAAATACATTGAAGCTACTGCCATGTGATTGGTTGATTAGATAAATGCATTAAAGAGAAATTGAACAGGTGTTCCTAATAATCTTTTACGTGAGTGTATAACTTGGCTCCCACTACCACCCTCCTCTATGGCTTTAGGACTGTTCTGCATCCCCACAGTGCAGGCACCACCCACCAATCGTTCAGTGTGTGTACACTTTAATACTTGTATTGTAAACTAGCTGCAGTGTGTGCTGACCTCTGCTGCCCCCAGTATGTACAGTATAAGCTGTTACTCTGTACTCTTAGGGCCCTTTTACAATTAATCAGTTGCTCTCGGTTATAACTGAAAGGAAACTGATTTTAAAAGTAATGTCCATGTTTTCCTATGGCACCTTTCACACTTAACGCGTTTTAAAGGAGTCATCAGACAATCCTAAAGAAAATAAGTGCTACTTACCGGGGGCTTCCTCCAGCCCCAAGCTCCCAGCACGTCCTTCGCCGCAGATCTCCCTTCAGCCGTTTGCCGCAGCTCCGTCCCGGTCCCCGGCGATGTCAATCACCGCCACGTGGGCTGGAGCGGACTGCAAGTTGTCCCCTGGGTATGCTTCACTGTCTGGCCCGCAAAGACTTCTACATCATTTTATGTATACTCCGGCCCCCCAGCAGTCTGAAGTATGTTGACCCAGCCCTCGACCAAAAACGTGTGGGGACCCCTGATATAAACTGTTACTCTGTGCCTGTACTGATAGTAAACTAGCTGCAGTGTGTGCTGATCTCTGCTGCCTACAGTGTGAACACAGTATAAAGATGGCCATACATTTATCATTGTGTTTTTTCTTTTAATATTATATATCTTATTGCATTGATAGCTGGATGATTAAATCATTTGATTGAATGTGCTAGAAATCAATGCTGCTAAAGATTCCCGATCGCGCAGGATGGAAAATTTCATCTGACCAGCGGTCAGTTGGTAGAGCGCATTAATAGCAGCGTTTGATTCACTGGCCGACTGTAGTGTTGTCCGGATCATGAACGATTCGGATCTTTGATCCGAATCTATTTTGTGAGTCGAATCATCCGAATCATCAAAATGAGTGATTCGGCTCGCAAAAGGGGCGGGGCCAGGAGCGACACTCCCCCCTCTCAGCAGGGTCCTGGAAGCAGAGCAGAGATGGATCGCTCTGTTGGATGGGAGCCAGCCTTGCAGGGAGACAGGTAGATAAGAGAGAGGGGACATGGGGCCACTGCCAGATATGTGTAGAGCACACATACTGGCTGAAACGTGCTGCTCATTATAGGCTGTCTGTTCCGTAGTTGAGCAAAGTAAACACATTGGAAGCTTTTGGCTCAGCACAGCTCAGTAACTTTGCAGGCACTGTGATTGCAGCGCAATATGATCCTCCTGCACTTGCTCTAAACAGCTACACTTCACTTCTGGGAATGCTTTGGGGAATGCTTTCTTTCACTGTGCGACACAGATGAACATATAGGTGAAATATATGTAAAGCATAATGATTGCAGCATGTGGGTATTGTGTGCAAGCAAACATTTCTGCTCTCTGCTCGTCCTTCCTCCCATCTCTGTCCACTCCCTGCCCTCTGTCCATCTTCTCGCCTTCTCTGTGTGTCCACCCCCCTCCCCTTCTCCTGTCCACAGCAGGGAAAGACCTGTCCTGCTGTTCATTTCACCCCCCCGAATGCTTCGGTAGTAAAATGATCCGAGATTCGGATCAAAGATCCGGATCTTTTCAATAATCCGATTCGAATCATCCGGATCATTGAAAAGATCCGAACTTCCCATCTCTAGCCGACTGAGCTACTCTCATCTGTCCTCAGCGCGCTTTCAGTCTCTTCACTCCCCGCTGGCTGCGTCTTTCTCTCTCTTCACTTCCGTGTCCTGGGATGTCCCAAATGCTAGAGGCCTCTAGTGGTCACATAAGGTACTGCCACAGTGCCCCCAGTATTTGACCTCAGCGTTATTATGTTACGCTGGCACCCTGGGACTTGGGAAGAGATAGGCAGGCACAGATTTTCCATATTTCATCTATCTATTATAATCTGTGTACAGTGAGTGGAGGGATTCGAGCAGATAGATCGCTCTGTTCAATTTGAGAGGGATCTATCTGTTGGCCATATCAATCAGTATATGGCCACCTTAAAGTGAACCTGAGGTGAGAGGGAAAGGGAGGCTGCCATATTTAATTTATGTTGAACAATACCAGTTGCCTGGCAGTTCAGCTGAACTATTTTGCTGAAGTAGTGTCTGAACTACACCAGAAATCAGGCCCGTTTTGTATGGGTGGGTGGGTGACCGCCTGGGGCGCTATGAGGGACGTAGTGCAATAAAGGAAGAGGAGGGACTTAGATGCCAGGAGAGGGACCAGACTCATCCCTCCCTCTCCTTGGCTCCCCCTCCGTGCTCCCTCTCCATTAAAGAGATGTCCGGCGGCGGAGTGTTAGCTATTACTCTCCTCCCGGGCTCCAGGCGATGCTCACCTGCCGCTCTGTACGCACTGCTCGCAGGAAGTAATAGTCTACTTCCTGTGAGTGGCACTATGTAGAGCAGCCCGGCGGCAAATTAAATCCGCTTGGAGGCCGGAAGGTGAGTAATAGCTAACATACCGCCGCCGGACATCTCTTCAATGGAGGGGGACCTGAGGAGAGTGAGTGAGGGAGGAGTTGAGTCCCTCTCCCAGTGGATGAGTTGCATTGTGTCGCTGCTCCCACCTACTCTATATTGCCACAGCCTGTGGCGGGGGGGGGGGGGGGGATTGACCTATGGCTGACTACCCTACTGGGGGCACCTGTGGCTGACTAACCTATACTGGGGGAACCTATGGCTGACTAACCTATACTGAGGAACCAATAGCTGGCTAACCTATACTGGGGCACCTATGCCAGGCTAACCTATACTGAAGGCACCTATGGCTGGCTAACCTATACTGGAGGCACCTATGGCTGGCTAACCTATACTGGGGGAACCTATGGCTGACTAACCTATACTGGAAGCACCTATGATTGGCTAACCTATACTGAGGAACCAATAGCTGGCTAACCTATACTGGGGCACCTATGGCTGGCTAACCTATACTGGGGGTACCTATGGCTGACCTATACTGGGGGCACCTATGGCTGACTAACCTATACAGGGGCATCTATGGCTGGCTAACCTATACTGAGGGAACCTATTGTTGGCTAACTTACTGAGGGGCACCTATGGCTGACTAGCCTATACTGAGGGGCACCTATGGCTGACTAACCTATACTGGAGGCACCTATGGCTGGCTAACCTACAGGATCTTCTCAAAAAATTAGCATACTGTGATAAAGTTCATTAGTTTCTGTAATGTACTGATAAACATTAGACTTTCATATATTTTAGATTCAAATACACTCAACTGAAGTAGTTCAAGCCTTTTATTGTTTTAATATTGATGATTTTGGCATACAGCTCATGAAAACCCAAAAATTCTATCTCAAAAAATTAGCATATTTCAACTGACCAATAAAAGAAAAGTGTTTTTAAAACAAAAAAAGTCAACCTTCAAATAATTATGTTCAGTTCTGCACTCAATACTTGGTCGGGAATCCTTTTGCAGAAATGACTGCTTCAATGCGGCGTGGCATGGAGGCAATCAGCCTGTGGCACTGCTCAGGTGTTATGGAGGCCCAGGATGCTTCGATAGCGGCCTTAAGCTCATCCAGAGTGTTGGGTCTTTGTTCTCTCAACTTTCTCTTCACAATATTACACAGATTCTCTGGGGTTCAGGTCAGGAGAGTTGGCAGGCCAATTGAGCACAGTAATACCATGGTCAGTAAACCATTTACCAGTGGTTTTGGAACTGTGAGCAGGTGCCAGGTCGTGCTGAAAAATGAAATCTTCATCTCCATAAAGCTTTTCAGCAGATGGAAGCATGAAGTGCTCCAGAATCTCCTGATAGCTAGCTGCATTGACCCTGCCCTTGATAAAACACAGTGGACCAACACCAGCAGCTGACATGGCACCCCAGACCATTACTGACTGTGGGTACTTGACAATGGACCTCAGGCATTTTGGCATTTCCCTCTCCCCAGTCTTCCTCCAGACTCTGGCACCTTGATTTCCGAATGACATGTAAAAGTTGCTTTCATCCGAAAAAAGTACTTTGGACCACTAAGCAACAGTCCAGAGCTGCTTCTCTGTAGCCCAGGTCAGGCGCTTCTGCCACTGTTTCTGGTTCAAAAGTGGGTTCATGCTTCCATCTGCTGAAAAGCTTTATGGAGATGAAGATTTCATTTTTCAGCACGACCTGGCACCTGCTCACAGTGCCAAAACCACTGGTAAATGGTTTACTGAGCATGGTATTACCGTGCTCAATTGGCCTGCCAACTCTCCTGACCTGAACCCCATAGGGAATCTGTGGGATATTGTGAAGAGAAAGTTGAGAGACACAAGACCCAACACTCTGGATGAGCTTAAGGCCGCTATCGAACCATCCTGGGCCTCCATAACACCTGAGCAGTGCCACAGGCTGATTGCCTCCATGCCACGCCACATTGAAGCAGTCATTTCTGCAAAAGGATTCCCGACCAAGTATTGAGTGCATAACTAAACATAATTATTTGAAGGTTGACTTTTTTTTGTTTTAAAAACACTTTTCTTTTATTGGTCGAATGAAATATGCTAATTTTTTGAGATAGGAAATTTGGGTTTTTATGAGCTGTATGCCAAAATCATCAATCTTAAAACAATAAAAGGCTTGAATTACTTCAGTTGTGTGTATTTGAAACTAAAATATTTGAAAGTCTAATGTTTATCAGTACATTACAGAAAAGAATGAATTTTATCACAATATGCTAATTTTTTGAGAAGATCCTGTATACTGGGGGCACCTATAGCTGACTAACCTATACTGGGACTCTTATGGCTGGCTAACCAATACTGGGGCACCTGTAGCTGGCTAAACTATACTGGGGCACCTATGATTTCTAAATTACACTTGGGCACTAATAGCTGGCTACTGGGGACTATTTTAACACCCTTGCTGTGGGAGCAATTTAGCATAGAAACTGCTCTGCCAGAAACAAGCTTGCAGCTAATCTTGTCAGTTCTGGCAATAATGTCTGAAACACCTGATCTGCTGCATGCTTGATCAGGGGCTATGGCTGAAAGTATTAGAGGCAGAGGATCAGCAGGGCAGCCAGCAAGTGGTATTGCTTAGGAAATTAAATATGGCAGCTTCCATATTACTGTCACCTCGTGTTCAGTTTAAGACGTGAGCTAGTTTGTATATAATCCCCTTGATATCCCCTACCGTCACCAAAGAAGAAGAATCTGATTGCGGCAGGAGAAGCGAGACCACTCATACAGGAATTTGTCCATCAAGGTATCTGGTTAAACGAAAACGGTGTCTAATAATAGAACGCTCTTGGAAAGCAAACACTGTGTCATTTAACTTTGCAAAGTTTAAAAGTGTTTGGCGTCCAGTCTCTGCGTGTCTCGTGCCAACCGACCTGCTAAGCTTTCAGGAGACTGGCAGCGGCGTCCTCATCCAGCGTCAGCAGTCACCAGTTTCCGGCCTTTGCCCTGCGTAATCGAAGTACCGAGCTGACCGAGGGCATAATTAGCCATTCCGTCTGCACTTCAGACACACAGATCACTTTCAAAGCATCTTCCTGCGATGATTTCCTCCCTGAGACGACGAGAGCAGATGGCTCAGCTACAGCATGGAGGAGACTTCTTCCAGACGCTATGGGGGGGGGGGGGGGGGGCTTTAATGAATAACTTCCTTGATGGATACAGAATAAGAATAAACGAATGTACAGGCAGTGTCTGCCATGAGGTTATTTTTGGATGGGAGGGAAGATTATTCCCATATGCTTTGTTTTCGTCAGTACGTCTGTGACACAGCAAGGAACTCTGGGTAAAATGCAAAGTTTTGAATGCTCCCGAATATGAATATAACCCGCCAATAATATTGATGTGGTTTGTGAGAGAAAAAGAAATTACAGCCTCTTTGAATCCTAACGTTTTACGAATCGGGACATACCGTATTTTTCTGACAATAAGAGGCACCTAAGTTTAGAGGATAAAAAAACAAGGGAAAAAATTATATATACTAATTCTGGTGCTTCCATGGTGCAGGGGGGTCTTGCGGATCTTCTCCCCCTCCCCCAATTATTAGGTCCCCCTTGTACCTTTTGTGTCCTCACCTGTCCCCTTGTGTCCTGCTGTGTCCGCCTCTGTCCTTCCAGTACCCCCCTCTGACCTTTCTGTGTCTCCGTATCCTCTTCTGTCTTTCCTTAAAGGATACCTGAACTGACAAGTGACATGATGAGATAGCCATGGGTATGTACAGTGCCTAGCACACAAATAACTGTGTTGTGTTCCTTTTTTTCTTTCCCCGTCTGAAAGTGTTAAATATCAGGTATGTAAGTGGCTGACTCAGTCCTGACTCCAGGACTGCAGTTTGACCATCACTGATAAGAAATTCCCTTTTTTTTTTTTTTTACCTCTTTCTTGCTCTCAGAAGCCATTTTCTGCTAGGAAAGTGTTTTATAGTTGTAATTTCTTATCTGTGAGGGTCACACTGTAGTCACTTCCTGTCTGAGTCAGGACTGAGTCAGCCACTTACATACCTGATATTTAACTCTTTTAGGCAGAGAAAGAAAAAAAGGAACACAGCATAGTTATTTGTGTGCCAGGCACTGTACATACACATGTCTATCTCATCATGTCACATGTCAGTTCGGGTATCCTTTAATGATGGAGCTGTGGTCCCACCCGTAAGACCATAGACTACTGTAACAATGCACAAAAAATGTCTACTGAGCCTTCCTATTATGGATTTATATACATACCTCCCAACATTTTGAGATTAGAAAGAGGGACACTGAAGCCATGCCCCTGTCACACCTCTAGTCACGCATACCATAAAGATTTCATAAGAAAATGTTATTTTATCATTCAAACCACACTGGTCCTTTCTATCCTGGTTCATTTTTTTTCATATTAACATTTTAAAACTAGTGATTTATCAATTTAAAAGGATGGGAATAAAGTTTAGTCAATCAAACACATTTTTTTAGTAGAGAAATATATATATTTACATATAAAGAGGTACAAGGTCCTGAAAGAGGGACAAATGAGGAGGAAAGAGGGACAAAGGGGAGAGGGCACCAAAAGAGGGACAGTTGGGAGCTATGCTTATATAGTGCCAGTTTCTCTTGTACAATAGTCACAGAAAAATGGGAATTGGACAGGTCAGCGATGCCTCATACATGAAGGTGGAAATACAGTGGTTTGCAAAAGTATTTGGCCCCCTTGAAGTTTTCCACATTTTGTCCGATTACTGCCACAAACCTGAATCAATTTTATTGGAATTCCACGTGAAAGACCAATACAAAGTGGTGTACATGTGAGAAGTGGAACGAAAATCATACATGATTCCAAACATTTAAAAAAAAAAAAACTGCTAAGTGGGGTGTGCTTTTTTATTATTTAGCCCTCTGAGTCAATACTTTGTAGAATCACCTTTTGCTGCAAATACAGCTGCCAGTCTTTTAGGGTATGTCACTACCAGCTTTGCACATCTAGAGACTGAAATCCTTGCCCATTCTTCTTTGCAAAACAGCTCCAGCTCAGTCAGATTAGATGGACAGCGTTCGTGAACAGCAGTTTTCAGATCTTGCCACATCTTCTCGATTGGCTTTAGATCTGGACTTTGAATTGGCCATTCTAACACATAGATATGTTTTGTTTTAAACCATTCCATTGTTGCCCTGGCTTTATGTTTAGGGTTGTTGTCCTGCTGGAAGGTGAACCTCCGCCCCATTCTCAAGTCTTTTGCAGACTCCAAGAGGTTTTCTTCCAAGATTGCCCTGAATTTGACTCCATCCATCTTCCCATCAACTCTGACCAGCTTCCCTGTCCCTGCTGAAGAGAAGCAACCCCAGAGCATGATGCTGCCACCACCATATTCGACAGTGGGGATGGTGTGTTCAGAGTGATGTGCAGTGTTAGTTTTCCGCCACACAAAGCGTTTTGCATTTTGGCCAAAAAGTTCAATTTTGGTCTCATCTGACCAGAGCACCTTCTTCCACATGTTTGCTGTGTCCCCCACATGGCTTGTGGCAAACTGAAAACCGTACTTCTTATGCTTTTCTGTTAACAATGCCTTTCTTCTTACCACTCTTCCATGAAGGCCAACTTTGTGCAGTGCACGACTAATAGTTGTCCTATGGACAGATTCCCCCAGCTGAGCTGTAGATCTCTGCAGCTCGTCCAGAGTCACCATGGGCCTCTTGACTGCATTTCTGATCAGCGCTCTCCTTGTTCGGCCTGTGAGTTTAGGTGGGCGGCCTTGTCTTGGTAGGTTTACAGTTGTGCCATACTCCTTCCATTTCTGAATGATCACTTGAACAGTGCTCCGTGGGATGTTCAAGGCTTTGGAAATGTTTTTGTAGCCTAAGCCTGCTTTAAATTTCTCAATAACTTTATCCCTGACCTATCTGGTGTGTTCTTTGGACTTCAAGGTGTTGTTGCTCCCAATATTCTCTTAGACAACCTCCGAGGCCGGCACAGAGCAGCTGTATTTGTACTGACATTAGATTACACACAGGTGCACTCTATTTAGTCATTAGCACTCATCAGGCAATGTCTATGGGCAACTTACTGCACTCAGACCAAAGGGGGCTGAATAATTACGCACACCCACTTTGCGAGTACATTTGAAATTGGCGCCGGTAGACTTGGGCACAGAATACAGCCGGTATAAGGCTGATCCTGCTTCTGCACAAGTCCGGGCCGTGTTAATTACTATTCCCCCTCCAGGCCGCCATGGATAGTGGGGGAATGAAATAATTCAGCTTCCAGCTATTGCTGGAGGCCGAATTATTGTGATTTTTAAGCAACCTCGGCTTAGTCTTCTGACAGCGCCGACGTTACTCACTGAGCGCCGCTATAGACTGATTCCTATTATAGTCTATGGTGGCGCTGGCTGCGCCCAAATCTAGCAGCGCTGAAAAGCACTGCTCCGCACTTTGCAGTTATTTATTTGTAAAAAATGTTTGGAATCATGTATGATTTTCGATCCGCTTCTCACATGTACACCACTTTGTATTTGTCTTTCACGTAGAATTCCAATAAAATTGAATCATGTTTGTGGCAGTAATATGCCAAAAATGTGGAAAACTTCAAGGGGGCTGAATACTTTTGCAAACCACTGTATATAACAGGTTACAGAGCAATTATAACATATAAGGGAAAAGAACCCTGTCCATAACGCATAACCGGAAAGAACCCTGTTAATTAGATACATTTGTACATTAACTACATACATCACCAAGGGCAGTATATTTACGCCTCCTGAGACCTCATTTAAAGTCCCAGGGGTGTACATACTCGTCTTTTATTTCCTATGCGTGTTGTGCAGAGCACTGATTGGTGAATGGGAACATGTGTTCCCAAAGCCAAACAAAGTGCCTGATGCTTGAATGATCACCGCTGAAGCCAATAGCAGTGATCATTCATTGAAGGTTTGTAAAAGGATATACATTTTCACTTTCCTGTTAAAGTGGACCTGAACTCAGAACTCCTCGCTGCTCTTAAAGATACTCAACAACATAATAACCTTTCAACAAAAAAGTGTATTTGTTACAGCTGATACAAAATCCTAAAATACATCTGCACAGTTTCTACTTCCTGATTCATGGAAGCAGACATATTGTTTACAGCCTGTGCTTTCGAATTGGCTTATCTGCCATAGGTAGTCATGTGACACAGGGGAGGATCAAAATACAACTTGTGATTAGACACAAATGAGGGGGAATTAAATAGGCTAAACTCTCTAAATACATACAAGGTGCATTTCTCTATGGTTTCCTTCTGTTCTGTGCAAGAGTTCTGGTCCACTTTAACTCAGAACACTGTGATTCAACATTCTAAGTAGACAGTAGACATCTAGTGGATGCATTGGATATTACATTAAAATACATCTCCTATGCCTATAACTAGCCCATCAACCTCCTTTTCCACTTACCCCCATAGTTACCCCCACCCAAAACAAAGAGCCAAAGTGACATAATTCAAGAGTATACATTAACTGAAGGACTTTTTAAATACGTTTTCCACAAGGGTTTGAAAAATGCTCTGGTCCATCAGAAGAACACAACCTGTAGTGGTCAAGTGGATAAAGAACAACTATCAAAGAAACTGGTTTTCTGTAAACCACACATACCTATAGAGCGTTTAGCCAGCAACACTAGAGCGCTTTTCAGAGGTCTCTCAACACAGCCTGTGTGAAAAAATGCCTTGTTTACCAGCTGTTTGTATCAATGTTGTGTTGGCATCAGGAGGGGGAGGGGCAGAGCTGAAGTGTGACCTGGCTGTTAACTGTTTACTTTAGACTGCGTGGCAGAGAGAGACACAAGAGCACACAGAGCTGCAGCTGATGATTATTTACACACATTTGAAGCTATAAAAAGCCCGGGCAGTTTTCTTTGATGGGGCGGAGCTTAAGCTTTTGTGCAGCTAAAAATAAGGCTTATGTAAGAAAAACAAAGTTCTGATGCTGTGAAACTGTTACAGAAACACCAAGCCTTTTCAGTGTGGCTGAGTAGATTTTTAGTCTGGAGGTTCACTTTAACTGGGGCTTCTTCCGGCCCCAGTGCATCCGCCCTGGGCCCGCGCCAGTGCGGAGCAATCCTCCGGTCCCCCGCAGCACCCCACTTGCAGTTCGGGCATCTCAGCGAGTCTATGGCTGCTGCGCCTGAGAGGCTCTGCCCGTGCTTGTCCTCAATCGCACATGTGCAGTACATCAAAATCTCTAATGCGCATGCGCAGGATGCTACTGGCGACGGGAACGCAATTGAGGACCCGCAGGGCCGCGCAGGCACAGTGGCCATTGACTCGCTGAGTCACCCAAACCAAAAGAGGGGGCGCTGCGTGGGACCGGAGGATTGCTCGGTGACAGTGCGGGCACAGGGGGGATGCACTGGGGCCAGAAGAAGCCCCAGGTAAGTTAAACTGCTTTTTTTCGAATGAAATCTTTATGGTATGTGTGACTAGGGTGTGATGGGGGCGTTATTAGGGGTGTGGCAGGGGCATGGCTTAAGTGTCCCTCTTTCTCATCTCAAAAAGTTGGGAGGTATGATCACATGACTGCATAAGCCCCTCCCCCAACATTTGCAGCTGACCTGGCTTTCCTTCTGATTGCAATTATCAGATCAGAAGGTTGATAATTCGCTAAAATTGCACCGTTTATGGTAAACTTTAAGGTGGCCACACGATACAATAATATGATCCGATTTTACGGCAATTCGATAAAAACGGTCAGATCTCTCAAAAAAATCGAAAGCTTTTTTTTCTTTCGACTGAAAAATCCAATCGGATTTCAAGTTTTTTTCGATTTTTATCTATCCGGAATGCCAGATATTTTTCTTCAATTGCTCTAAAGATTGTATGGTGTGTGTTAGATTGTCAATTTATTAATACACACACCCAAGCAATTTTCTCAGAGTTTCCAATCATTATTATCATAATTGGGGAAAAATTTAACATAGGTGTGTGGTACATTGGTCATATTTTTGAAATGTTACAATCAGTCAGAAAAATTGATTGCAATTCTTAAATTGAACAGATATTTAAAAAAATGTATGGCATGTGGCCACCTTTAGGGTAACAGGCTTAAAGGGTATCTAAAGTAATAGGAAAAAAAATATGTTGTTTTATAATTCAAACCACACTGGTCCTTTCTATCCTGGCTCATTTTCCTTCATATTAACATATTAAAATTAACAATATATCAATTTAAAGGATGGGAATAAAGTTTAGAGTCTATGAAACACATTTTGTAGTAGAGAAATATATATATATATTTACATAGAAAAAGGGACAATGTCCTGAAAGAGGGACAAATGAGGAGGAGAGAGGGACTGTCCCTCCAAAAGAGGGACAGTAAGGAGCTGTGCATGTAATCATTACTGGGCCCAGCTGCTAGTGATCAGATCAGGCAGTGATCAGCATATGTCTTTAGATGAAATGATTATTAGGTTATATTCAGGAAGCTGCATTACTTTGCTCTTCCTTTCACAGGGATTCACTTTAACTCCTGCAGTGAAGACCACATGACAGACTCTCACAGCCTCTGATGATATCAGCATAGCTCTGCGAAGAAATTCTCGCTGGGGCTGTAAAATCCAGTCCCAGAAGATGGAGCTTGCTGCAGCCACATAGCGGAACGTGCATAAAATCTCAGAGGAGAGCATCTTTCCTCTAATCTTCTACAAGCAGCATCGAATGGACAGTAATGGGAGGGGGTGATGTTATAGCTGTATAAAGTAGAATCTCTTTATACCGTCTTTCCCCGGAAATAAGACACTGTCTTATAATATTTTTTGCTCTAAAAGATGTGCTAGGGCTTATTTTCAGGCGATGTCTTATATTTCTATTAGGAAGTGTCTCTCGGCAGCAGAGCAGGGATAAGGTCCTCCAGCACCCATGGCTGAGACACCAAAGTGCGCCCCTCCATCCCTCCCACCCCAGCCGTCACACACTGATTGCTATTAGACTAAGAGAGCCACAGGGCCCACAACCTCCCCAACACCTTAATATCTAGTTATCTGGCTTGCAGTCACTGCTATGTATCCTCTTTTCTTATTTCTTTCTGGTTCATACACAATTAGGAATGACAGCTGAATGAATTGTGTGCCCCTTCCTACACTGCGCCCTGAGGCTGGAGCCTCTCCAGCCTATGCCTCGGCCCGGCCCTGCTCGGCAGAACATTTCCTGTTCCTTTGTACTGTGATGTTCATGGATTTGAAAGTATGCTACTGTACTGATCAGGCACCAGCCCTGTCTTCACTGCACACAGCTGATAAACCTTGCGGTGTGCTGGGATGACAGGATCGGTGCCCAATCGGCACTGCACCACTGTGTCCCCACTTACTGGCTGCCTCTTCCTCCTCTCCAACTTCCGCTAGGGCTTATTTTCGGGGTAGGGCTTATATTTCAAGCATGCTCAAAATTCCAGGTCGGGCTTATTTTCAGAGTAGGTCTTATTTTCAGGGAAAGAGGGTAGTAAACTCCAAGGGATGGGGCAAAGTGCTTTATTGTATCAGAAATGGTCATACTCCAGCACAGAAAGTATACTGTAGTACTGTGTCTTAATTCAGTCAATAATTGGGAGTCGTTTTTTGTCTTTTCAATGCTCAGCAAGCGAGCACAGACAGTGTCTAAGCTAGATCACACTGCACAGTGCTCAATATGGAGGTATTTGCATGCAATAATTATGCAACAGCTTGCACAGGAAGCATAGGTCTCACCAGTTAAAGGATACCCGAAGTGACATGTGACATGGTGAGATAGACTTGGGTATGTACAATGCCTAGCACACTAATAACTGTGCTGTGTTCCTTTTTTTCTTGCTCTGCCTGAAATAGTTAAATATCAGGCATGTAAGTGGCTGACTAAGTCCTGACTCAGATAGGAAGTGACCTCAGTGTGACCTTCCCTGATAAGAAATTACAACTATAAAACACTTTCCTAGCAGTAAATGGCTATTAAGAGCAGGGAAGAGATAAAAAGGGTCAACTCAATAGTTCATACATTTTAGCTCTGGCATACTTCAATGAATGTGTCATTGAGCAAAAACAATATAACAGTTAAAACTTAAAAAGTACATTTAAACATAAAATAACATTGTGGAACTGTCATTTTTAGGTGTAGGAAGATAGATACAATCATGTATTTCATTAGTTTATTTTTGCCTCAGGTGTCCTTTTAGGGCAGGTACAGTACTGATAGGGTGCTCCTTAGTCCACATTTCTGTGTGGCCGGGATGATTCTGTAGAGTGGCAGCCATGCACAAGCGAGTCACCCTGGATGGGCAAGCAACACGTTCTGTTGCCATAGTAGGGGGAGATGGGATGATGGAGTTTATCTACTGGCCTAATCACTGGCTGAGGCATCGGAGGCTGCTGTACGCACGCTATATTCTAAGCAGAGGTGATCATTTAGGGAATACTGACTTTCTCCTCATGGGGGATTCTCAGGGTTTTCTTTGTTTTCAACAGTATTTCCTGAACAGCAGGTCTAACTGGCAAAATAGTAAGACACCAGTCAGCTTCCCTACTCACTATTTTGCCAGTTAGACTTAGCAGCTACCATTCAGGAAATGCTTTTGAAAACAAAGAAAACCCTGAGAATCCCCATGAGGAGATGGGCTGGTCCAAAACCTGTCAGTTCTGCCAGATTTTAACTGCCTACTTTTTGCATTGTGATGGCCTTACACAGCCCAGTTTCTCGGGGCGTGCCAGGCGTTAGACCACCTTGAGCGCTGTGAGGAGGGGGGGGGGGGGCGCCGCTGCCTCACAGCCGCGGGGAGCGTGGCCCGACTTCTCCCTCCCTTCCTCTCCCCGGGGCCGCCCTCCGTATTCCCCCCTCCGCTGCAGAGTAAGCACAGGGAAGCGATGTATAGAGCAACTAACCTCCCTGCCGTTCCAATCGCCGCTGGTCTCTGTATAGCTGCATCTACACACTCTACTTCCTGCTAATCAGATTTGAAAGGCAGAGAGGTGAGTAGCTCTATACGAGAGGCCAGGGCCGGCGCTACCATTAAGGCAAAGGAGGCAGCTGCCCCAGGGCCCCAGAGCTTGTAGGGGCCCCCAGTGGCTACAAGAGGAAAAAAAATTCAAATCGGCCTTATAGTTTGTGAGAAAATCGATTTTAAAGTTTCAAAGGAAAAAAAAAACACATTTAAAAACCTGCCGACTTTAATGGTTAATAACAAATTCACCTTAAATGCTAGAAACCCTAAATTTGCAGGATATGTTAAGGAGATCATTAGGAATAAGAGGAAAAAACAATTTTTCAAAAAGACCTTATAGTTTTTGAGAAAATCGATTTTAAACTTTAGAAGGAAAAAAGTATGGTTTTAAATGCGGTAAATGTCACTTTTTGTAGCAAACCTAACGGTAGTGTAATTTTACATGCATCAAACGAAAGCGCAATAAATTTCCTGACGGGGTTTCCAGGGGGTCTATACGCAGCCGCAGCGCTTTGGCCAGGGATCGCTATACAGCCGCAATATGGCTGTATGAAGATCCCTGGCATTTTTTCCTATTTTCCCAATTTTTTTTTTATGTTTAGAGTTTTTAAAAAAAATTATGTGGGGTCCCCCCTCCTGAAACTTTTTAACCCCTTGTCCCCCATGCAGGCCGGGATAGCCAGAATGTGGAGCTCTGACCGATTGGGACTTCACACCCTGACTATACCAGCTGCAAAAAAGGTCCCCTAATGCCGATTTTTGTTCCGGGGTATATGTTGGGGGGGGCCCCCAGGTTTATTTTGCCCTGGGGCCCCATTGTTGCTTAAACCGGCCCTGCGAGAGGCTTCCCTGCTCTTACTTTGCAGCGGAGGGGGGAGCACGGAGGGGGCGGCCCCGGGGAGAGGAAGGGAGGGAGAAGTCGAGTCCCAGTGAGGCTGTGGCTCCCCCCTCCATCACCTATGGGGGGGTAACTACCTATCTAACCTATACTGGAGCACCTACCTATCTAACATATACTGGGGGCTCCTACCTATTTAACCTATATTGAAGGCACCTACCTATCTAACCTATACTGAGGGCACCTACCTAAAATATACTGGGAGCTCGTACCTATCTAGCCTATACTGGGGGAACCTACCTATCTAACATATAATGCGGGCACCTACCTATCTAACCTATACTGGAGGCACCTACCTATCTAACCTATGCTTGGAGCTCCAACCTATCTAACCTATAATGCGGGCACCTACCTATCTAACCTATACTGGTGGCACCTATACTGGCTACCTATATTGGAGGCATCCACCTAGCTAACCTATTCTGGGAGCACCTACCTAACTAACCTATACTGCGGGCACCTACCTAGCTAACATATAATGCGGGCACCTACCTATCTAACCTATACTGGTGGCAACTATACTGGCTACCTACATTGGAAGCATCCACCTAGCTAACCTATTCTAGGAGCACCTACCTAACTAACCTATACTGGTGGCAACTATACTGGCTACCTATATTGAAGGCACCCACCTAGCTAACCTAAACTGGGGGCAACTATACTGGCTACCTATATTGGAGGCACCCACCTAGCTAACCTATACTGGGGGCACCTACCTATCTAACCTATACTGGGGGCAAATATACTGGCTACCTATACTGGAGGCATCTACCTGGCTAACCTATACTGTGGGAACCCATGCCTGGCTTCCTATACTGGGGTGGGGGGACGTATAGCTGGCTACCTATACTGGGTGCAACTAGACCTGGCTAACCTATACTGCAGGCACCTATACCTGGCTCCACAGGGGGGCAATTTATACACCCTCGCCCTTGGTGCAATTTAGCCTAGAAACTGCCCTGGTCTTACATGTATAATTGGCGGGGCAGAAGATTCAGTCACGGCTTGCCAACCACCTCATGGAAACACTGGGCACCTGCATTTTAAGGGCTGACCTTAGCATCTGTTCATGTATATCTGACCACCTATCAGAGGCCACATGCAGCATCCGTCACCTGCTCTCTGACTGCTCTGTGCGTCCGACACCGATGACAAGTGTAGATTTAGTGTAAATATGTGTGTAGTGTATAAGATTTTGTCAGAACTGATATGTAGCAGTTGCTGTCAGTTATATATCAGTTGCTGTCCCAACTGAAAGCATACCCCCCAAATTTTTTAGATAAGAAAGAGGGACACTTAAGCCACACCCATGCCACACCCCTAACCACTTAATAACAACCAGACTTATAAAAACGTCCTGCTAGAGCCTCTTAACAGCTCCAGGATGTTTTTATAAGTCAAACAATGCTGCTGCTAGTGTGCGTGTGTACGAGCGTGCTCCCGCACGTGCGTTCCGTGCACGTGCGATTAGTGAGGGAAAAAAAATATCCAGGGCACAAAGCTTCCATTCCATCAAATCCCAAAGATTCTCTATTGGGTTGAGATCTGGTGACTGTGTGGGACATTTTAGTACAGTGAACTCATTGTCATGTTCAAGAAACCAATTTGAAATGATTCGAGCTTTGTGACATGGTGCATTATCCTGCTGGAAGTAGCCATCAGAGGATGGGTACATGGTGGTCATGAAGGGATGGACATGGTCAGAAACAATGCTCAGGTAGCCCGTGACATTTAAAAGATGCCCAATTTGCACTAAGGGGCCAAAAGTGTGCCAAGAAAACATCCCCCACACCATTACACCACCACCATTACACCACCACCAACAAGGCATGATGGATCCATATTCTCATTCTGTTTACACCAAATTCGGACTCTATCGAGACTCATCAGACCAGGCAACATTTTTCCAGTCTTTAACTGTCCAATTTTGGTGAGCTTGTGCAAATTGTAGCCTCTTTTTCCTATTTGTAGTGGAGATGAGTGGTACCCGATGGGGTCTTCTGCTGTTGTAGCCCATCCGCCTCAAGGTTGTGCGTGTTGTGGCTTCACAAATGCTTTGCTGCATACCTCGGTTGTAACGAGTGGGTATTTCAGTCAACATTGCTCTTCTATCAGCTTGAATCAGTCGGCCTATTCTCCTCTGACCTCTAACATCAACAAGGCATTTTCGCCCACTGGACAGCCGCATACTGGATGTTTTTCCCTTTTCACACCATTCTTTGCAAACCCTAGAAATGGTTGTGCATGAAAATCCCAGTAACTAAGTAACTGAAATACTCAACCCGGCCACGCTCAAAATTGCTTAAATCACCTTTCTTTCCCATTCTGACATTCAGTTTGGAGTTCAGGAGATTGTCTTGACCAGGACCACACCCCTAAATGCATTGAAGCAACTGCCAGGTGATTGGTTGATTAGATAATTGCATTAATGAGAAATTGAACAGGTGTTCCTAATAATCCTTTAGGTGAGTGTATTGTCACCATACTTTGTACTAGGGACATAATTAAAATGTTGTAATACCCAGGACAAATAGGCAATTAAATGTGTGGGTTTTATGCACAGTAGCAGTGTTTATATTAAAACTATATGGGATGAAATTGGAGAAATAGTGTATTTATTCATTTTTTTCCTTGTTTTTCCCTTTAAAATGCATAAAAATTAAAAGTAATTACTAAAACAAATATCAACTCCAAAAAGCCCAATAGGTGGTGAAAAAAACAAGATATAGATCATTTCATTGTGATAAGTAGTGATTAAGCTATTGGCAAATGAAAGGGATGAGCACTAAAAGGTGAAAATCGCTCCTGTCCGTTAGGGTAAAAACTTCTTTGGGGTGAAGTGGCTACTGGCTAATCATGCCCCCACCACCTCTTTAACCTCCTTGGCGGTATGGACGAGCTCAGCTCATCCATAACCGCCGCAGGGCACCGCTCAGGCCCTAGTGGGCCGAATTTCTTAATTTGTTTTTTAAAACACACAGCTAGCACTTTGCTAGCTGCGTGTTGGGGACGATCGCCGCCGATGCGCCGCTACCCACCGTGTAACAGGCCCTGAGACCCCGTGCGCAGCCTGGCCAATCTGTGCCAGGCAGCGCTGAGGGGTGGATCGGGACTCCCTGTTATGTCACGACGTCGATGACGTCATTCCGTTTGTCGCCATGGCGGCGGGGGAAGCCCTAAAGGAAATTCCATTTAGAACGGAATTTCCTGGTGGGTTTGATCGCTGGCGGGTGGGAGGGATTTGGCAGGGAGGGGGGAATCATGTAGCTAGCGCTAGGCTAGCTACATGATTTAAAATTTTTCAAAAAATACTGCTGCGCAGCCACCCTGGCGATCTTAATAGAACGCCAAGGTGGTTAATAATGACCCGTCACACCCCTAGTCACGCCCCCGTCACACCCCTAGTCACGCCCCCGTCACACCCCTAGCCACGCCCCCGTCACACCCCTAGTCACACCCCCGTCACACCCCTAGTCACACCCCTGTCACACCCTTAGTCACGCATAGCATAAAGATTTCATAACAAATATGTTGTTTTATAATTAAACCACACTGGTCCTGTCTATCCTGGTTCATTTCCTTCATATTTAAAATTGAAAATAAGAAATATATCAATTTAAAGCATTGGAGTAAAGTTTGAAGTCAATGAAACACATTTTTCAGAAGAAAAATACATTTATTTATATAGGCCTGTACATCAGTCCTGAAAGAGGGACAAATGAGGGAGAAAGAGGGACAGTGGGATTGGGTTCACAAATAAGGACTGTCCCTCCAACATAGGGACAGTTGGGAGCTATGCTGAAAGGACAACAACTGATGTGCGAAGTAATGTCCCGGTTTCCCTATGGCTTATGTGGAAGATATTACAGTTTAACAGTGTGCTGACCAGGAAGCTGTTAAGGCTGGTTCACAATTAAGCGCTTTTTAGCTCTTTGCTGATGCAGCGCTTTGGGGGCGATTGCATTGTGATTCTAATTCTGTTGGAGGGGAATAAAAATGCAAATTGCAGCAAAATCGTGGCAATAGCGATTTGCATTTTGAGTGTGAACTGACCTGTACAGGGTCATTGCCATTTTTAAAATGGAGGATGGAGAATTCGATTGATCACAGTGGACAAATGACGCAGGAGAGAAAGAGATTGAGGAGTAGACTACACGGGAGGTTAGTATGATGTGTGTATGTTTATTTTCACTTTTAATTTTGAATTCAGGTTTGCATTAACTGCTTGCCGACCGCTCCACACCGATTGGCGCGAATGGCTGCGGGCGGGGATTGCAGGAGATCGCGAATCTCCGCTCTGATGACAGAGCTCCGCCTTTAGTCTCCCATCGGCGATCGCCCCTCGGAGACTGTTAGACAGCGAAACCGTTGTCTATTAACAGTGTACAGCGCTGCGATCTACAGCAGCGCTGTACTGGGGACAGCCATGTCACTCGGCTGTCCCCCTGGGAGGCACAAAAGATCCTCCCTCTGTCAGCCGATCACTGTGATAGGCTGACAGAGGGAGGGAGGTAGGGTTATAAAATTAGTAAAAAAAAAAAAAATAGCAACATTTTATAAAAAAAATTAAATAAATATAATGAATAAATAAAAAATCCTGGGGGCGATCTGACCCCACCAACAGAAAGCTTTCTTGGGGGGGAGAAAGGGGGGATGGATCCCTTGTGTGCTGAGTTAGACGGCCCTGCAGGGAGGCCTTAAAGCTGCAGTGGCCCAATTAGGAGAAATTGGCCTGGTCACTAGGGGGGTTTAACACCACGGTCCTCAAGTGGTTAACTATCTGTGTAAACTAGCGCTAAGTGCCCCATGCCAGAGACCTCGTCCGATGGAGGAAATCGCTTCCACGTTGACACTGGAGAGGTTTATAGGTGGAAACTCAGCATAAAGATTTCTTGCATTGTTCGTTTGCTTTCCTTACTTTATTAGAATCTGAGAGTTACGACGCTGGAAACGGCTGCACGGTGCTGGTTGCCGGCAATGCGCTGCGACTCTGCCAGGAGCCATCAGTGTCTGAGATTTTCGGGCGCTGCGTGAAAATACAACACCCAGGTGAGCCAGCGGCCGTCACGCAGCCCTCTCTCCGGATCCTGATAAATAGTTTGGCTCGCGTTGCTGGCTCACAATGGCGCCATTTTCCATTGTGTTTTATTGCACTATAGAAGTTTTCTCTGGGATCCAAGTTAACATTTCATTAACTTCTCCCTGAGAGGCGAAAACCACGCCAAGATGAACAGAGTAACATCTGTATTCACCACCGTGCTAATTCCGATAGTTGGGGCATACTGCACAGCCCAGCAGCGTGTGTGCCTCTTATCGCGCTCCCATCGGCGAGGATGTTCTGTGCCTGTGCAGTACTACCGCGCAGTCGCAAAATGCTCCCGGACTGCGCCTGCGCTGACTTGCCCCGACTGGCAGGAGTACCGCGCCATCTAGCAGAGGTCCAGGCGGCCTGGGAAGATGGCGAGGGACCGATCAGCCTGAAGGGGGCTGGAAGAACCCCCAGGTATGTCTAATTTTTTTTCTCATCTCAGGTACGCTATAAAACAAAATAAAACTGGAATTCTAAAAAAAGGTCTTTTTTAGGGGTAGGAACATAAATACAATTGTTTATCTCATCAGGTTTCAACTCAGGTTTGCTTAAACCCAAAACCAGAAAAAGTAGATTCTCAGAGAGAGGAGAGGAGAGAGCAAAGGAGAGCAAGAGAAAAGAGGGAAGGAGAGGAAGAGTGAAGGAGAGGGAGAGGAAAGTGTGAAAAAGAGGAAGAGGAAAGAACGAAGGAGAGGAAAGAGCGAAGGTAAAGAGGAAAGGAGAGCAAGAGGAAAGAGTGAAGGACAGGAAGAGGAAAGAGCGAAGGCGAGGAAGAGTAAAGAGGTTAGGAGAGGAAGAGGAAAGAGTGAAGAAGAGGAAAGAACGAAAGAGAAGAAAGAGCGAAGGTAAAGAGGAAAGGAGAGCAAGTGGAAAGAGTGAAGGAGAGGAAGAGGGAAGGAGGGGAAGAGGAAAGAGCAAAGGCGAGGAAGAGGAAAGATGTTAGGAGAGGAAGAGGAAAGAGTGAAGGAGAGGAAGAGGAAAGGAGAAGAAGAGGAAAGAGTGACAGAGAGGGAGAGGAAAGAGCGAAGGAGAGGAAGAGAAAAGAGGGAAGGAGAGAAGGAGGAAAGAGAGAAGGAGAGGAAGAGGAAAGAGCGAAGGAGAGGAAGAGGACAGAGGGTAAAAGAGGAAGAGGATAAAGGGAAGGAGAGGAAAGAGCGAAGGAGAGGAATAGGAAAGAGGGAAAAAGAGGAAGAGGATAAAGGGAAGGAGAGGAAGAGGAAAGAGCGAAGGAGAGGAAGAGAAAAGAGGGTAGGAGAGGAAGAGGAAAGAGCGAAGGAGAGGAAGAGAAAAGAGGGAAGGAGAGGAAGAGGAAAGAGCAAAGGAGAGGAAGAGGAAAGAGCGAAGGAGAGGAAGAGGAAAGAGGGTAAAAGAGGAAGAGGATAAAGGGAAGGAGAGGAAAGAGCAAAGGAGAGGAAAAGAAAAGAGGGAAGAAGAGGAAAGAGCGAAGGAGAGGAATAGGAAAGAGGGAAAAAGAGGAAGAGGATAAAGGGAAGGAGAGGAGGAGGAAAGAGCGAAGGAGAGGAAGAGGAGAGATTGAAGGAGATGAGGGGTGACAAAAGAAAGGTACTATAGAGAATTAAGGCAAGGAAATGAAGAAAGAGAGGATTAATGAGGGTTAAGGGTCCCATTGACGGTACAATTTTTTCATCAGATCTGATCTTTCGATGCAATTTTTAAGATCAAAAGTAATCAGAAGATAATTATAGACTGTTACCATAAACAGGACAAGAAGGGCATTTTCTCTCTACCAATTCAATCGTAAAATCCAACATTCGGATTTATTAAATTTTTTGATCCAATAGACCATACAATAGTATTATGTCGATTTTTACCACACACTGTGCAGTTTTCTGTACAATTCGATCATAAAATTTGCATTGAAAGAACGAACCTGATGAAAAAATGTACCATTAATTGGCACCTTTAGAGACAACCAGGGGCAGACTTACCATGAAGGCACTTGAATCACATATTTCAGGCAGGAAACTCTGGGGGGCAGCGTTTGAGCAAACAGTTTGGGCCACCTGGCGCCTGCCTTCTCTCTGCCCGCCTTACTGACGCACACACTACCCTCCTCATCCACGCATCCCCGCATCCCCGTCCTCATTCGACCAGTGGCACCTGCCGCTCCTCCCTATGTCACCATAAGCAGGTGAGATGTCAATAAATACCTCTTATCGGGGCATGGTACAGTAAAACCCCAACACTGGCGAGAGATCACCATGGCCAAGCAGAGGGGAAGCTTTGGCATGCGACCAATCAGGCGGAGTGCTGGCACCAGACTGGCCAATCACAGCTGCCCTGTTGCTCCTTTTGCTAATTGGTGCTGATGGTCTTGTGGGCGGGATCACAACACCGTCATTGAGCCAATCGCTGCACTCGATTAGTAGCAGTGACATCTGATTGGTCGCTGCTACTGATTGGGTGCAGTGATCCAAAATTAGTTTCAGGCAGCAGAAAGTCTAGAACCAGCCCTGCAGGGAAGACACAGGAATGGTGAGCAACAACAACAAAAACATTTGTAAAGCGTTTTTTTCTCATAGGACCCAAAGCGCATAAGCCAGACTAAACAGGTGGCTTTTTAGTTTTGATTTAAATGTGTCCGGGGTTGGAGCTGTCTTGATTAAATTTGGCAAGGCATTCCACAGGTTAGGGGCAGCATGACAGAAAGCTCTGGCTCCAAAGGTTTTTAGTTGAACTCTGGGCGAGGCCAAGTTATTGGATCCTTTGGATCTGAGGTTGTGTGAGGTCTGATGCAATTGCAACAAATCTTTCAGGTATCCGGGGCCTCTGTCCTGTAGGGATTTGAATATTAGCATGGAAATGTTTAAAAGGATTTTATGTGTAACCAGTGTAGTGAGCAAAGGTTTGGTGTTATGTGGCAATGGCAGGGTGGCTTGTGGCAGCATTCTGTCCTAGCCGCAGTTATATAAATTACCCAGCTCATGGTGAACCAGAACTCCCAGGAGAGTGTAAGGGAAAGGACTAAAAACTCCCCTTACTAAAATACAACAAAAGTTTGCCTTCCTAAAACAGAGGGAATTTGCAATTATTCAGATTGGAGTGAGCATATGATGTCTCCCACAATGCATCACTGCTGAATATGCAAATCATCCTTTGTTGTCCCTGTAAGCTAACCACACCTCCAGAGCCGCTGGAATGCAATTATGTATCAGCTTGTTAATTGTACAGAGCCATAATAATCCAACATGCATACGGACTGTTTCGGATTGGTTGATACTACTCATCAGTGCATTGTATGGATTAATGTAGCTCTATGGGGTAGGACTTGAAGCACCCAGAGTTACAGAGTACCCAGCAAGCTTATGGTGAACCAGCTGCAGGCGTTGCAGATCTTTGTTTGGAAGTCCTGCATTGAGGGCATTGCAATAGTCCAGCCATGATGTGATGAAGGCGTGAACTAGGGTTGGAGGGAATGAGGTGCTTAATTTTTGCGATGTTCCATAGGTGAAAGAAGGAATGTCTCACCACAGCTGAAATGTGATTCCTGAGGTTTAATTCCACATCAATCAGTAATCCCAGGTTGCGCACAGTTTCCGTTTCCGCCGAAAACTCGCATTCCGCCATTGCCAATTTTCCAGCCGTTTTCACTTTCCGCTAACGATTTCCGCATTCCGATGCGGATTTTCGCGGTAATTTCCGCCGACTTTAACATTGATTTTCTCAGAAACTACAAGGTCTTTTTCAGAGATTTTTTTTCCTCTTGTTCCCACTTGTCGGCTTAACATTCTCTGAAAATTTGGTGCTTCTAGCTCCTATGGGGGCTTTGCTATTAACCTCTAAATTCAGCATAATACCGCATATTGGTAATGCTAATTTTCTGCATTTTACAGTACAGTCAACAGTGACCAACTTTGGCGGTTAATAGCAAAGCCTGTGTAGGTTCTACAAACACCACATTTTCAGGGTATGTTAAAGAGAATCTGTTTTGTTAAAATCGCGCAAAAGTAAACATACCAGTGCGTTAGGGGACATCTCCTATTACCCTCTGTCACAATTTCGCGCTCCTCGCCGCATTAAAAGTGGTTAAAAACAGTTTTAAAAAGTTTGTTTATAAACAAACAAAATGGCCACCAAAACAGGAAGTAGGTTGATGTACAGTATGTCCACACATAGAAAATACATCCATACACAAGCAGGCTGTATACACCCTTCCTTTTGAATATCAAGAGATCATTTGTGTGTTTCTTTCCCCCTGCAGAATCTCATGCACTGAAGTTTCAGGCTGCTCGTTTCTTCCTGCAAACAGCTTTGCCCTTGTCTATAATTCCTCAGTATGTGAAAGCCCAGCCAGCTCAGAGGACGATTTATCCAGCTTGTAAAAGAGAAGAGAGAAGCTGCCCTAATCTAAATAATACACAGGCAGTGTGCATAGAGGGGCCTGGAGGGGGGAGTTCATAGCAGAAGCACAAAACTGAAGAACTTGGCAGCCTTCCAGACACAGGCCGACAAGTCTGACAGGGGAAAGATACATTGATTGATTACAGAGATGGTGATAGCAGTAAGCCAGAACACATTAGAATAGCTTTTGGAACTTGTAGGATGATAAAAAACAGGATGCAATTTTTGTTACGGAGTCTCTTTAAGCAGAAAAGTGGAAACAAAAGGAAAAAAAGTATTTCAAAAAGACCTTATAGTTTTTGAGAAAATCCAAGTAAGAATCAGCAGAAAGTACAGCGAAAATTCGCATTGGAACCGCTGTGCGGTATTATGCAGAATTTAGAGGTTAATAGCAAAGCCCCCATTGGAGCTAGAAACGCCAAATTTGCAGAGAATGTTAAGCAGAAAAGTAGGAACAACAGGAAAAAAAAATCTTTCAAAAAGACCTTGTAGCTTTTGAGAAAATGTATGTTTAAGTCGGTGGAAATTTCCGCGATTTCCACGAAAATCTGCCTACCGCACTGCCATTACCGATTTCCGAATTTCGATGTGGAAATGCAATTTCCGACCGGAAATTCGGAAATTGCATTTCCGCAGAATCCGAACCAGCATCCTAGTCAGCATTTAGTTTAAAGTGTAATAAAAAGATTTATACATACCTGAGGCTTCCTCCAGCCCCATCCGCACGGATCCCTCCCACGCCGCCGTCCTCCGCTGTCTGCAGCTTCGGGAACCGGGTCCCCACTCCCCACTCTTCCGTCAGTCGGCTCCAGTGTACGCAGAAGAAGTGCAGCTGCTGAAGAGATACACAAAGAGCGCACTTCTCCTGCGTAGCTGGCTTCGATGACCTCAGTGACGGGACCCGGTTCCCGAAGATGCGGGCAGCAGAGAACGGCGGTGTGGGAGCGATCTGTGCGGATGGGGCTGGAGGAAGCCCCAGGTATGTATAAATCTTTTTATTTACATTCAGCTCTGAGTCCCTTTAAGCCAGATTTCATTCATCCTCTCCTGAAGCTCAGCTAAGCATGCGTTTATTTTTGGGATGGGGTCTGTCATGTCGGGTTTGAATGACATATATAGCTGGGTGTCATCAGCATAGCAGGAAGGGACAGTGAATTATTTATAGGATAGGTGTAGCCGGACTAGTAACTCTGGCAGTGCCGGCTCTACCATAGAAGCCCACAGCCTGTAGGGGCCCCCAAGTTGTCTCCCCCAAACCTAACTGTTGCTCCCCCTGTGCTGGCTGGCAAGTGAGACACTACACTGCCAAAGACTCTGCAGGGGCCCCAGGGAGCACAGTTAAGTTGGGAGGGAGGGTCAGCAGCTGACTCAGGGGCCCATGAGGGAAGGTTTACTGCAACAAAGGGCCCCTAATGCTGCTTTTTTACCGGGGGTGTCTGTTGGGGACCCTAGGCTAATTTTGCTCTGGCCCCAGCCCGTCCATGAGGTGGGTGCAGGGCCGACTTTAGGCCAAGGCCACCTAGGCCATGGCTTAGGGCACCTCAGGAGCACCTTTGCAAGCTTGCAAATGCTGCACCAGTTTAGTCTGCTGCTTTAGCAGACTAAACTGGTGCAGCATTTGCAAGCTTGCAAATGCTGCAATGCAGGGAGATCAGATGAGCGCCGACTCTGCTGCTAGCCGCCTGTGCAGCAGCCACCTTGCTCTCTGTGCATGTTTGCATTGTGGCCGGTGGCTATGGACTTGGACAGCATTGGAGACGCATATGAAGAGGAAGCTTCTGCACTGGAGACGAGCGGAGAAATGAGTGACACTGATGGCTGCTGCGGTGTGAAGCAGAGCTGGCTACCTATACTGAGAGGAGGGTTGGGAAAAGGAGGGATTAAGGGAGTCATCTGGCTACCTATACTGGAGGGAAAGGGGGGAGCAGCTATTTGGCTACCTATACTCGGGGGTCATCAGGCTACCTATACTAGAGGGGAGGGGGGGCGGCCTCAGGCGGCAAAAAGTCTAGAACTGGCCCTGAACTTTGGGTAACACCTGCAATATCACACTACGCCCTGCAGGTAGGTTGAGTTATGGGCCAGTAAACGCATTATCTCTGGACATGGGCGGGGCCGGCCGCCCTCTCACACCCGTCTGGCAGCAGCTTCTGTGTATGTAGATGAGCGGTTTGCTGTTCTCCTGCATTTATAGCTGTAATTTTCAGCAATCACCAGTCGGCCGGGTTGTGTGCAGAGCAGAGCTGCTGTCAGATGGATCAAACAAGCCCATTACTCTTCCTGCAGCTCTGTACAATTTGTCTTATGATCAATTTTATATTCCATTTGCTTTTTGGCTGGCAGCTGGAGTGCCGGCTGTGTCTCCCCGGTGCCCCCGGAGTGCAGAGTTCTGCATTACATATCAAGAAGTGATGTCATTCCAGCAGCCTCATTCTTGTGCATTGTCACAGAGCGGGCCAGGAGAAGGCTACAGAGCCGTCAGCATAAAGAGAACCTGTCACCATGGTGCCACACATCCCGAAGCCTGCTGCAAAAACACTGGACGTGGACAGTGTGGTTGTAATACAGACCTTAGAACTGGCTAATTGCTGTTGCATTCCCCTGCAGCTAAGTGGCAGCACTACGCTGGGGCACTGGCCTTCCCTGGGAACTACTGTGCCTCTCTGCATAGAGCTCCCCTCCCCCTTAAAGTACCACTATCGCAAAATAAACATACATTTTAAAATTTCAATTTAGAACAGAGGCGCCAGCAGGATAAAAGTTGATAAAACCTTTAAAAGTGCTTGGAGGAAGTGGTGGACTTGCCTCCCAAAAGCAGACAAGAGATCCTGTTTTCATAAAATACATTTATTCATACGGTACCCACAAACAATAGTGCAACGCGTTTCGCAGGTCAAGCCCGCTTCATCAGGCAAAAATGGGGACAACTGTGGACAAAAACAACAATGCTTTTGGGAGGCAAGTCCACCACTTCCTCCAAGCACTTTTAAAGATTGTATCAACTTTTATCCTGCTGTCGCCTCTGTTCTACATTGAAATACACTGTGTCCACTCCTGGTGGAGGGGAGTGCTACCCCCTATCTTGGTTCTTTTCTACAGAGAGCGACTTCTTAATCCTGAGTGAGGACAGGCCTAATCTCCGCACCTGCCTTTATAGTGGTTGCCTGAATGGTAACCCATGTTTGTGAGTATAATTTCTCTCACTAAGGCCCAGTGCACACCGAGCAGTTTTTGGAGCGATCCGCCGGCCGCATCCGCCTCTAAAAACGCTTGTCTAATGTATTGCAATGGGATGGTGCACACCGGCGGTTTGCGGTTTTTGCCAAGCCGCAAACGCGCCTCCTGCTGCGTGTTTGCGGTTTTCTGAAGCGTTTCGTCTTCAATGTAAAGTATAGGAAAACCGCAAACCGCTCTGGAAAACGCTAGTTCAGAGCGGTTTGCCAGGCATTTTTGTTACAGTAGCTGTTCAGTAACAGCTTTTCCTGTAACAATATGTGTAATCTGCTACACAAAAACGCACCCAAAACCGCTAGGTATGTTTAGAAAACCTCTCTAAACATACCTAGAATCGCTCTGAAATCAGCTCCCAAAACCGCTAGCGTATTGCGGATCTGCTAGCGGTTTTGGTGTGCACTGGGCCTATCATTAGACCAATTAAGACTGTAACATACTACACCATATTGGGCTCTCGGTTTCCTCTTTTTTATACATTTTAAAATACATGTAAACACAAACACATAAGAAGTATGTTTCTTCCAGAGTGAATTGAGCCATAAATTACTTTTCTCCTGTGTTGATGTCACTTACAGTAGGTAGTAGAAATCTGACAGAAGCGACAGGTTTTGGACTAGTCCATCTCTTCATGGGATATTCTCAGCAAGGCTTTTATTCTTCATAAAGACATTCCCTGAAAAGGATTTATACAACAACAACAACAACAACAAATAACATTTGTAAAGCGCTTTTCTCCCGTGGGACTCAAAGCGCATAAGCATGGCTCCGACCATCGTGGTACAGAGGAAGAATTTTATAAATCTGGAAATGCCAGGCTAAACAGGTGGCTTTTCAGTCTGGATTTGAATAGCTCCAGGGATGGTGCTGTCTTTACTGGGTGTGGTAGGGAGTTCCAAAGAGTAGGGGCAGCATGACAGAAGGCTCTGTCTCCAGATTATTTGAGGTGCACTCTGGGAGTGACCAAGTTTATAGAACTTGCTGATCTGAGGTTGTGAGAGGTGTGGTGCAGCTTCAGCAAGTCCTTCATGTATCCAGGGCCCAGATTGTGCAGGGATTTGAATGTCAGCAGTCCAATCTTGAAGAGTATTCTCCATTCTACTGGTAGCCAGTGCAGTGAGCGAAGGATCGGTGTAATGTGACAGTGGCGAAGCTGGTTTGTTAGCAATCTGGCAGCAGCATTCTGCACTAATTGCAGGCGACGCAGGTCCTTTTTGGGGAGGCCAGCATAAAGGGCATTGCAGTAGTTCAGCCGTGATGTGATGAAGGCGTGAACTAGGGTTGGAAGATCCTCTGGGGGAATCAGATGTTTAATCTTTGCAATGTTCTTCAGATGAAAGAAGGAAGATTTAACTACAGATGAAATTTGGTTTCTGAAACTCAATTCCCCATCGATTAGTACGCCAAGGCTGCGCACAAGGTTGGAGCTGTTTATGTCTGAATTCCCAATCCTGATTGGTGTTGCTTTAGGATAGAGCTGTTTTGATGGTGAGTGCTGGCTTTGGACAAACAGGACCTCAGTTTTGTCAGCATTCAGTTTTAACCAGTTATCATTCATCCATGCCTGAAGCTCAGCTAAGCAAGAGTTTATTTTTGGGGTAGGGTCTGTTCCACCAGGTTTGAAGGACAGGTATAGCTGTGTGTCATCGGCGTAGCAGTGGTACGTCAGGCCATGTCGTTGGATAAGTGTACCGAGTGGCAACATGTAGATTGCAAACAGCAGAGGGGATAGGATTGATCCTTGTGGCACTCCGAATTGTAGAGGTGCAGGATTGGACATTATAGGTCCTAGGGATACTCTCTGTGTTCTGTCAGTCAGGAATGATCTATACAATGATGCTGGCCAGCTTCCCTGCTCGCTTTACACTTTTTTTGTCAGTTGGATGGAGCAACTGACACAATAGTGGTCCTTTAAGGGCTCGTTTCCACTAGTGCGGTGCGGAATCGCCTGCATTCCACCGCGGACGAAATCGCATGCGGGTGCGATTCCGCATGCGTTTTTGCCGCGATTTCGCATGCGATTCCGCATAGGTAAGGTATATGCGAATTTAACCATGTCACTGCTGGTGTAAATTAACATTATTACCTATGCGAAATCGCATGCGATTTCGCATCAAAAAACGCATGGTCACCCCGCATGCGATTTCCCTATTAAGATACATTAGCGGCGATTCGTGCACATTCCTTCTGCACGCGAAATCTGAGGCTCTGCCGTGCAGATTTCTGCCGCTTCAAAAAACGCTGCCTCACCCGCAGAAGTGGAAACAGCCCCATCCACTGACATTGCCTATGCGAATCCGCGTGCAGTGCCCGCATGCGGATTCGCACTAGTGGAAACGAGCCCTAAATGTTTCCTGGCTCCAGCAGAGTACACTGAACAGGATGGGGTCTGTAAAAAACTCTCCAGGTCAGCTTGAGTCTATGCAGGCTTTAAAGTGTACTTGAGATTGGCGATTACCAATCGAATGTACCGTACATCCATGGGGCTTCCTCCAGCCCCCTCCGCCTGATCGCTCCCACGCTGTCCTCTTCTTCCTCTCAGTTCGCCCTCAACTAGTACCGGAAAAGTTGTCAGTTCTGCGCAGGCGCAAAATGCTCCAGACGACATTAACGCTGCGGGAGCGCGCACACTGGTGGGCCGAGCATGCAAAGCTGGCCCCAGAAGGTCCTTAGGTGTTTCTCTCCTTCCTGCTTTTCCCCCCTCCCCTTCCTTGTAGAGTTTGAAAGGCATTTTATGTCAAGGTGTAAAAATATTACCCAGGAGAAAACTTAGGAGAAAAACTGAATTGCATATGGGCCCAGGTGTTATTTCTACTGTTTTCAGAAAACAGAGTACACAAACCTTCCGCAGTGATGCACCTGACAGGACTAAAGATGTCACTACCCATGATAAATGTCAGAATGTAAATTAGGAAGAAAAATGGGCAAACACTGACTAAGTAATTAATAAATGCATATTGTAGCAAAAAATAAGCAATTTTATTAATTATGTAATTTTGGCTACAGTACCTCTTGTGCAGCCACAGTCAGTTTTTACTTTAGGCCAGCTTTAACCACTTTACCCCTACTGCTGCGGATATCTCCGTCCCTTTTTCCATCCTTTCACCCCCAGGGACGGAGATATCCGCACCTCCCGCCGCTGTCCACGTTCCCGCCGCTCGTGCACGCCGCTGCCCACTCGCCCGAAGATCAATGAACGGGAAAATCCATTCCCGTTCGTTGATCTAAGCCCCCGCAATGATCATTGTGACTTTCCCAGCCTCATTGTGCTTCCTGCAAGCGTACTTCCGGACGCTTGCAGGTCGTATGAACAAAAAAATCACTGTGGCCATCTTGTGGCCAAATAGTAAAACTACACCCTAAAGCATTTTTCACATACACATACATTAGTTTTACACAATAAATTAACTCATTACCTCCCACACTCCCCAATTATTTTTATTTTTTTGTAATTAAAAAAAAAATAAAAAAAATTAAAATAAAAAAAAATACATAAATAGTTACCTTAGGGACTGAACTTTTTAAATATTTATGTCAGGAGAGTATAACACTGTTACTTTATAAACTATGGGCTTGTAATTAGGGATGGATGCAAAACTGAAAAAATGCACCTTTATTTCCAAATAAAATATTGGCGCCAAACATTGTGATAGGGACATAATTTAAATGGTTTTATAACCGGGACAAATGGGCAAATACATTTCATGGGTTTTAATTACAGTAGCATGCATTATTTAAAAACTATAAAGGCCGAAAAATGAAAAATAATGAATTTTTTCCCACATTTTTTTCTATTTTCCCATTAAAACACATTTAGAATAAAATAATTCTTGGCATAATGAAAGCCTAATTGGTGGCGAAAAAAACAAGATAAAGTTCATTTAATTGCGATAAGTAATGATAAAGTTATAGACGAATGAATGGAAGGAGCGCTGAAAGGTGAAAATTGCTCTGGTGCTCAAGGGGTAAAACCCCTCAGTGGTGAAGTGGTTAAAGGGAGTCTGAAGCGATGTGTAGTGATGATAGTAATCAGCTCATTACGATTACGTAAAGTTTTGCGTACATTTTTGCAATTACGCCTGTACTTAATTACGATTTGTAAATTCAATTGATTTCACAGTCATTTGTAATTTCGCATAACATTTCGCGTAATTATCATGTAATTTCATGCTGACTTTGGCAGTGAATAGCAAAACCCCCATACATGCTATTGACGCCAAAATTGCTACATATGTGAGAATCGTGGGTACAAGCCAAAAAAATAATTTTCCAAAAAGACCTTATAGTTTTTGAGAAAATCGATTTTAAATATGCAAAGTGTTAAAAATTGCTGTTTAAAAACCATTTTTCTTTGCATTTTTAATATGTAGCAATTTTGGTAGTAATAGCACGTATGGGGAGCTTTGTATTAACCACCAAAGTCGGCCCCATATTTTGCAAAATTATGCAGAAATTACCCGAAAAATTAAGTGAAGTTATGAAATATTACTATTACATATGAAATTTTGCATTACGATGCGTAATTGTGAATTTTGATGCGAAATTTCAGCCCACCACTGACAATTTGTAAACAAACAAAACAGATACTCACCTAAGAAGAGTGAAGGCTCTGAGTCCAGCTCCACCCACGGTCGCCTCCTTCCAGTGCTGTCACCCCCGTTAGCATTCTCCGTCTGATAGGTCGGAGACTGCTCTCTGCCGGTGCGGGTAGGCTTCAGTAGGCTCTCTCGCACACTCTCACATTCCCAATTCGGAGCACTCTTTGAGAGCACTCGGGCTCCTGAAGACTTCCGAAGTTTCCTGCAGCGGGGGTTTTAAAAGGAGGAGCCAGCGAAGGAATTAGGGGACCAGGAGAGGAACGGGAAGGCTCTATAGAACCCAGAGCCTTCCCTCTGCTTAGGTTGGTATTTATTTTTTTTTTTTTACAAATTGCTTCCGACTCACTTTATATTTGCTGCATGGCAGTTGCCAGGGCCGGTTCTCTCATGAAGCAAGGTGAAACATTTGCATCAGGCGCAGAGATTACAGGGCAGCATGTTTGTACTGTGTTTACACTTACAGCATGCAGTCAGATTAGGAGGCGAAGTGAGAGGAGAGCGAGGTGAAGAGGTCATCATTGGGGAAAAGCAGCTTGTTGTGCTGTGTGAGAACTCTGACAATGAGTGAGGAGGGGAGGGGCAGGAGAGCAGCAGTGCAGCAGTGTTTCATTTGACTTGCACAGCAGAAGGGAGGAGGTGGCACTGCTGTCCTGACTGAGTGGCTGAGTGGAGTGGCTGAGGGGGAGCAGTTTGTTTTACACAGACTCACGGCCAGCCAGTGTGCTATTGTGTTGAGCATGTCATGTGAGAACATTAAATGAATCAGAGCAAATTGTCGGGTTCCGTGCAATCATTCCAAATCGGGGGCGGCATCCTCACAAGTTTGCCTCAGGCAGCAAAAAGTCTAGAACCAGCCCTGGCAGTTGTCACTCTTTGTAAGATTAGAAAATAATGATTTTCACCAGCATTTCATAACGCGCCTGGCGCCTCTGCCTGACGATCAGAACGCACAAGGTCGCGCCATTGCTCGGTGTTTGCACGTTGTGAATTCACACCGGCGATATACAAGGCTCCGCTGTGTGATATATACAGCCTTTGTGAGATGACACTAACACTAAATATGTAATTCAATCACTTGGCCAGCGAGATGAGGAGATCTACCATCTTCTGAAGGTGAAATCCTGCCTTCTGTCTGCAGGGACCATCTTCAGTCATTCGCTCTGTCCCTGCTGGGAATAATTGCCTGGGAAATTGCAGTTAAGCAGTCGTGACTGAGGCCATTGTCACAGCTGCAGCCATGTGCACTGCAGATCATCAAAGCAATGACTGCCTCCATAGACATGTCACTATTCCTCATCAGATGTTCCACCTAAACCGTGTTTTATTCTTATTGGTGGGTTTAGGCGGTTTACAGTCCTCACCGCATGTTCTGTGGGAAGCAGGAAATTAAGGCGTGGAGACTGCCATGGAAGTGTGGGGGGGGCTATAGACACCCGTACTTTAACGCTTATAGCAGGAAATTGGGGTGCCGGGGGTCACTCTAAACTACAGTTGTATCTGCACTGACAATTAGCAGTTTTCTAGAAACACACTTTCTTTTTTTGCGGCCGTGGTGGGGGGGGGGGGGGGGGGGGGTACGGTTAGGTATTCGTACCGCCGGGTGCCCTTAGTACAGATAGCCAGGTATAGGTGTCCGTCCCTGGTATAGCCATGTATAGGTGCCCCTAGTATAGCTAGTTATAGGTGCCCTCATTATAGCCGCCCCTAGTATAGCCAGGTATAGGTGTCCTCATTATAGCCGCCCCCAGTATAGCCAGGTATAGGTGCCCTCATTATAGCCGCCCCTAGTATAGCCAGGTATAGGTGTCCTCATTATAGCCGCCCGAGTATAGCCAGGTATAGGCGCCCTCATTATAGCCGCCCCAGTATAGCCAGGTATAGGTGCCCTCATTATAGCTGCCACCAGTATAGCCAGGTATAGGTGCCCAAAGTATAGCCAGGCATGGGTGCCCCCAGTATAGCCAGGTATAGGTGCCCTCATTATAGCCGCCCCCAGTATAGCCAGGTATAGGTGCCCTCATTATAGCCGTCCCTAGTATAGCCAGGTATAGGTGTCCTCATTATAGCCGCCCCCAGTATAGCCAGGTATAGGTGCCCTCATTATAGCCGCCCCTAGTATAGCCAGGTATAGGTGTCCTCATTATAGCCGCCCCAGTATAGCCAGGTATAGGTGCCCTCATTATAGCTGCCACCAGTATAGCCAGGTATAGGTGCCCAAAGTATAGCCAGGCATGGGTGCCCCCAGTATAGCCAGGTATAGGTGTCCTCATTATAGCTGCCACCAGTATAGCCAGGTATAGGTGTCCTCATTATAGCCGCCCCCAGTATAGCCAGGTATAGGTGCCCTCATTATAGCCGCCCCCAGTATAGCCAGGTATAGGTGCCCTCATTATAGCCGCCCCTAGTATAGCCAGATATAGGTGCCCTCATTATAGCCGCCCCAGTATAGCCAGGTATAGGTGCCCTCATTATAGCTGCCACCAGTATAGCCAGGTATAGGTGCCCAAAGTATAGCCAGGCATGGGTGCCCCCAGTATAGCCAGGTATAAGTGTCCTCATTATAGCCGCCCCAGTATAGCCAGGTATAGGTGCCCTCATTATAGCCGCCCCTAGTATAGCCAGGTATAGGTGTCCTCATTATAGCCGCCCCCAGTATAGCCAGGTATAGGTGCCCTCATTATAGCCGCCCCCAGTATAGCCAGGTATAGGTGCCCTCATTATAGCCGCCCCTAGTATAGCCAGGTATAGGTGCCCTCATTACAGCTGCCACCAGTATAGCCAGGTATAGGTGCCCAAAGTATAGCCAGGCATGGGTGCCCCCAGTATAGCCAGGTATAGGTGCCCTCATTATAGCCGCCCCTAGTATAGCCAGGTATAGGTGCCCAAAGTATAGCCAGGCATGGGTGCCCCCAGTATAGCCAGGTATAGGTGCCCTCATTATAGCCGCCCCTAGTATAGCCAGGTATAGGTGTCCTCATTATAGCCGCCCCTAGTATAGCCAGGTATAGGTGTCCTCATTATAGCCGCCCCAGTATAGCCAGGTATAGGTGCCCTCATTATAGCCGCCCCAGTATAGCCAGGTATAGGTGCCCTCATTATAGCCGCCCCTAGTATAGCCAGGTATAGGTGCCCTCATTATAGCCGCCCCCAGTATAGCCAGGTATAAGTGTCCTCATTATAGCCGCCCCAGTATAGCCAGGTATAGGTGCCCTCATTATAGCCGCCCCAGTATAGCCAGGTATAGGTGCCCTCATTATAGCCGCCCCAGTATAGCCAGGTATAGGTGCCCTCATTATAGCCGCCCCTAGTATAGCCAGGTATAGGTGCCCTCATTATAGCCGCCCCTAGTATAGCCAGGTATAGGTGTCCTCATTATAGCCGCCCCTAGTATAGCCAGGTATAGGTGTCCTCATTATAGCCGCCCCAGTATAGCCAGGTATAGGTGTCCTCATTATAGCCGCCCCAGTATAGCCAGGTATAGGTGCCCTCATTATAGCCGCCCCTAGTATAGCCAGGTATAGGTGTCCTCATTATAGCCGCCCCAGTATAGCCAGGTATAGGTGTCCTCATTATAGCCGCCCCCAGTATAGCCAGGTATAAGTGTCCTCATTATAGCCGCCCTTAGTATAGCCAGGTATAGGTGCCCTCATTATAGCCGCTCCCAGTATAGCCAGGTATAAGTGTCCTCATTATAGCCGCCCCAGTATAGCCAGGTATAGGTGCCCTCATTATAGCCGCCCCCAGTATAGCCAGGTATAAGTGTCCTCATTATAGCCGCCCCAGTATAGCCAGGTATAGGTGCCCTCATTATAGCCGCCCCTAGTATAGCCAGGTATAGGTGCCCTCATTATAGCCGCTCCCAGTATAGCCAGGTATAAGTGTCCTCATTATAGCCGCCCCAGTATAGCCAGGTATAGGTGCCCTCATTATAGCCGCCCCAGTATAGCCAGGTATAGGTGCCCTCATTATAGCCGCCCCAGTATAGCCAGGTATAGGTGCCCTCATTATAGCCGCCCCTAGCATAGCCAGGTATAGGTGTCCTCATTATAGCCGCCCCAGTAAAGCCAGGTATAGGTGTCCTCATTATAGCCGCCCCAGTATAGCCAGGTATAGGTGCCCTCATTATAGCCGCCCCTAGTATAGCCAGGTATAGGTGCCCTCATTATAGCCGCCCCCAGTATAGCCAGGTATAAGTGTCCTCATTATAGCCGCCCCCAGTATAGCCAGGTATAGGTGCCCTCATTATAGCCGCCCCAGTATAGCCAGGTATAGGTGCCCTCATTATAGCCGCCCCAGTATAGCCAGGTATAGGTGCCCTCATTATAGCCGCCCCTAGTATAGCCAGGTATAGGTGCCCTCATTATATCCACCCCAGTATAGCCAGGTATAGGTGCCCTCATTATAGCCGCCCCCAGTATAGCCAGGTATAAGTGTCCTCATTATAACCGCCCCAGTATAGCCAGGTATAGGCGCCCTCATTATAGCCGCCCCAGTATAGCCAGGTATAGGTGCCCTCATTACAGCTGCCGCTAGTATAGCCAGGTATAGGTGCCCTCATTATAGCCGCCCCAGTATAGCCAGGTATAGGTGCCCTCATTATAGCTGCCACCAGTATAGCCAGGTATAGGTGTCCTCATTATAGCCGCCCCAGTATAGCCAGGTATAGGCGCCCTCATTATAGCCGCCCCAGTATAGCCAGGTATAGGTGCCCTCATTACAGCTGCCACCAGTATAGCCAGGTATAGGTGCCCTCATTATAGCCGCCCCAGTATAGCCAGGTATAGGTGCCCTCATTATAGCTGCCACCAGTATAGCCAGGTATAGGTGCCCAAAGTATAGCCAGGCATGGCTGCCCCCAGTATAGCCAGGTATAGGTGTCCTCATTATAGCTGCCACCAGTATAGCCAGGTATAGGCGCCCTCATTATAGCCGCCCCAGTATAGCCAGGTATAGGCGCCCTCATTATAGCCGCCCCAGTATAGCCAGGTATAGGTGCCCTCATTATAGCTGCCACCAGTATAGCCAGGTATAGGTGCCCAAAGTATAGCCAGGCATGGCTGCCCCCAGTATAGCCAGGTATAGGTGTCCTCATTATAGCTGCCACCAGTATAGCCAGGTATAGGCGCCCTCATTATAGCCGCCCCAGTATAGCCAGGTATAGGTGCCCTCATTATAGCTGCCACCAGTATAGCCAGGTATAGGTGCCCATAGTATAGCTGGGTTTAGGTGCCCCCAGTATTGCTGGGTTTAGGTGCCTACAGTATAGCCAGTAGGGTTGCCAGGTCGGCTGATGGAGAAAACCGGACAGGGGGTGGAGTTAGGGGTGGAGTTAGGGGCGGAGTCAGAAGCGCACTTTTATGTAGAGTGGGGCTAAGCAATGGGCTTTTGTTTTTAAAAAATTTATAGTATTTATATCGCACTGACATCTTCTGCAGCACATTACAGAGTACATAGCCATGTCACTAACTGTCCTCACCAGTAGTACTGGTCCAGTGCACATAAGAGACAGTTTTTCACCAGTAACTGCACATAAGAGACAGCTTTTCACCAGTAAATGCACATTATAAGAGACACCTTTTCGCCAGTAAATGCACATAATAAGAGACAGCTTTTCCCCAGTAAATGCACAAGAGACAGCTTTTCACCAGTAAATGCACATAATAAGACACAGCTTTTCACCAGTAAATGCACATAATAAGAGACAGCTTTTCACCAGTAAATGCACAAAAGAGACAGCTTTTCACCACTAAATGCACATAATGACAAACAGCCAGTGTTCCCAGTATATGTAGCCAGGGATATATGTGCCCAGTATATGTAGCCAGGGGGTATATATGTCCCAGTATATGTAGGCAGGGGTGTAAATGTCCCAGTATACGTAGGCAGGGGTATATATGTCCCAGTATAGGTAGCCAGGGGGTATATGTGCCCAGAATAGGTAGCCAGGGGGTATATGTGCCCAGAATAGGTAGCCAGGGGCTATATGTGCCCAGAATAGGTAGCCAGGGGCTATATGTGCCCGGAATAGGTAGCCAGGGGTTATATGTGCCCGGAATAGGTAGCCAGGGGGTATATGTGCCCGGAATAGGTAGCCAGGGGGTATATGTGCCCGGAATAGGTAGCCAGGGGGTATATGTGCCCGGAATAGGTAGCCAGGGGCTATATGTGCCCAGAATAGGTAGCCAGGGGCTATATGTGCCCAGAATAGGTAGCAAGGGGCTATATGTGCCCGGAATAGGTAGCCAGGGGGTATATGTGCCCGGAATAGGTAGCCAGGGGCTATATGTGCCCGGAATAGGTAGCCAGGGGCTATATGTGCCCGGAATAGGTAGCCAGGGGCTATATGTGCCCGGAATAGGTAGCCAGGGGCTATATGTGCCCAGAATAGGTAGCCAGGGGCTATATGTGCCCAGAATAGGTAGCCAGGGGCTATATGTGCCCAGAATAGGTAGCCAGGGGGTATATGTGCCCGGAATAGGTAGCCAGGGGCTATATGTGCCCAGAATAGGTAGCCAGGGGCGGGGGGAAGGGGGGCAATCTCCCCCCCCCCTTCTTCCCTCACCTTAGGGTGCTGTCTCTCTCCCCCGCTGTCTCCTCCAATATTGATGTGCACAGTGCAGGCTGGCGGGTGGCTGCGGGCGGAACTTACCTCTGTGTCGCAGGCGCCAGAAGTTTGGGTCCCGCAGCCGCTGAGTTTCGACTCAAAAAAGATCCGGATCAAAGATCCGAATCATTCATGAGCCGGACAACACTATTCAGACTGATAGTGTTGTCCGGCTCATGAATGAGATTCTCAGCGGCTGCGGGACCCGAACTTCCGGCGCTGGAGCGACACAGAGGTAAGTTCCGCCTGCAGCCACTCGCCAGCCCTGCACATCATATTGGAGGAGACAGCGGGGGAGAGAGAGCACCCTAAGGTGAGGGAAGGGGGGGAGATTGCCCCCCTTCTCCACCGCTGCTCCCAGCTCTCTCTCTGCTGCGCTGTTCTCCTCCTGCGCTGCGGGGGGGCTCTAAAACCGGACAACTTAATTGTCCGGTTTAGCATGTTTTTTTACACTGGACACAGCGCACAAAAACCGGACTGTCCGGTGTAAAACCGGACACCTGGCAACCCTAATAGCCAGGTATGGGTGCCCAAAGTATAGCCAGTTATAGGTAGCCCACCCAGGGCCGTTTTGGGGGGCAGGAGGGGGCACAGCGCATTGGCCACCCACATCGGCAGGGAGGAGGGCCACCCCCTCACCTCAGCGCTCCCCCCTCCAGCATTGGTCGGCAGCAGCGGGCAGGATTCAGGAAGACAGAATGGGGACATTTTGGGCGGGCCCTAAAGGACTGAAAGAGATGAAAAAGCCCTCCACCTAGTAGTTCTGCATTACAGTTCTTGTCTTGTCCGTTATGTGTGGTGCCGCCATGTCCCCCTGCAGGGCACGAAATGTGACGAGGTAATGGAAAAACGAAAACTGATCCCAAACGTTTTTCTGCTGGGTTGCACTCTCTTCCATGTGTAACATCCATGTACAGCAGCCCCTCCCATTGCATGTGCAGCCCCCTCTTCCATGTGTAACATCCATGTACAGCAGCCCCTCCCATTGCATGTGCAGCCCCCTCTTCCATGTGTAACATCCATGTACAGCAGCCCCTCCCATTGCATGTGCAGCCCTCTCTTCCATGTGTATCATCCATATACAGCAACCCCCTCCCATTCCATGTGCAGCCCCCTCTTCCACGTGTAGCATCCATGTACAGCAGCCCCTCCCATTGCATGTGCAGCCCCCTCTTCCATGTGTAACATCCATGTACAGCAGCCCCTCCCATTGCATGTGCAGCCCCCTCTTCCATGTGTATCATCCATATACAGCAACCCCCTCCCATTCCATGTGCAGCCCCCTCTTCCACATGTATCATCCATGTACAGCAGCCCCTCCCATTCCATGTGCAGCCCCCTCTTCCATGTGTATCATCCATATACAGCAACCCCCTCCCATTCCATGTGCAGCCCCCTCTTCCACGTGTAGCATCCATGTACAGCAGCCCCTCCCATTCCATGTGCAGCCCCCTCTTCCATGTGTATCATCCATGTACAGCAGCCCCTCCCATTCCATGTGCAGCCCCCTCTTCCATGTGTATAATCCATTGTACAGCAGCCCCCCTTACATTCCATGTACAGCCCTCTCTTCCATATGTATAATCCATGTACAGCAGCCCCCTCCCATGGCACGTGCAGTCCCCTCTTCCATGTGTTGGTTTCCATGTACAACCTCCATCTGAAGCATCCCTTCTTCCCTGTCGAGCTGCATCTTTGGGCAGCAGCAGCCCTAGGCCTGTGCCTTGGTGGCCCTGCATATCCCTGTCACTGCAGGTTTACTTTAAGTGAGACTGTTATGAATCATACAGATGATACATATACTAATATCACAGGCTTGTATAAGAGGAGTAGAAAGAGGCTAAAGGACATTGTTACAAAACTGCACAGCGACAATGCGAGACACAATATGCTGGATTTGTGACTCATGTTGCAGAGCTGACTCACAATAACAGAACTGAACATAAATGTGAGTGATAAACAGACGACAGCTCTGCTCTGACCAGCAACAACCAAATCCCTGCTCCCGGAACATGCATTGGATGTATAGTGCCAGAAAAATGCAACAAACCAAAGTCTCCCCTCTGCTCCAAAGGATTCCCCACACACCATAACAGCTTCCAGAGAGAAACAAAACATGTTACTGTATCATTCACATTCAGCACAGCTTTCCAGATTGTTGCTTGATCACTAATTGCAGTTGATAAGACTCAGCAAACACAGCAGAGAGTTTCTCTGTGTAGGATTTGGTGACTTGTAAGGCTGGTAAACACAATTCAATTTTCCCATCAGACTGACGGGTTGTCCATAATTTCCACCATGTCCGATCTGCTTCCAATATAGAACAAGATTAACCACTTGCCGACCGCACGCTTATACCGTGCGTCGGCAAAGTGGCAGCTGCAGGACCAGCGACGCAGTACTGCGTCGCCAGCTGCAGGCTGATTAATCAGGAAGCAGCCGCTCGTGCGAGCGGCTGCTTCCTGTCAATTCACGGCGGGGGGCTCCGTGAATAGCCTGCGGGCCGCCGATGGCCGCTCGCAGGCTAAATGTAAACACAAGCGGAAATAATCCGCTTTGTTTACATTTGTACGGCGCTGCTGCGCAGCAGCGCCGTAAGGCAGATCGGCGATCCCCGGCCAATCAGCGGCCGGGGATCGCCGCCATGTGACAGAAGACAGCCTGTCACTGGCTGCACAGGACGGATAGCGTCCTGTGCAGCCCAGATCTCCCGGGGGAGCAGGTAGGAGAGGGAGGGGGGAGAATGTCGCCGCGGGGGGGGCTTTGAGGTGCCCCCCCCGCAACATGCCTGCAGGTAGGAGCGATCAGACCCCCCCTGCACATCATCCCCCTAGTGGGGAAAAAAGGGGGGCGATCTGATCGCTCTGTGTGGCCGCGGATCTGTGCTGGGGGCTGCAGAGCCCACCCAGCACAGATCCAAACAAACAGCGCTGGTCCTTAAAGGGACACTTAAGTCAAACAAAAAAAATGAGTTTTACTCACCTAGGGCTTCCAATAGCCCCCTGCAGCTGTCCGGTGCCCTTGCCGTCTCCCTCCGATCCTTCTGGCCCCGCCGGCAGCCACTTCCTGTTTCGGTGACAGGAGCTGACAGGCTGGGGACGCGAGTGATTCTTCATGTTCCTGGCCACAATAGCACCATCTATGCTGCTATAGCATATATCATATACCATATAGCAGCATAGAGGGTGCTAATGTGTCTGGGAACGCGAAGAATCACTCGCGTCCCCAGCCTGTCAGCTCCTGTCACCGAAACAGGAAGTGGCTGCCGGCGGGGCCAGGAGGATCGTAGGGAGGCGGCGAGGGCACCGGACAGCTGCAGGGGGCTATTGGAAGCCCTAGGTGAGTAAAACTCATTTTTTTTGTTTGACTTAAGTGTCCCTTTAAGGGGGGGTAAAGGGTGGGTCCTCAAGTGGTTAACTTTGTGCAGTAGTGATCTAAAAATCAATCTTGGTCGCTAGCAGACTGGGCATGCCAGAAATTATCGACCTGTTGATTAGACAGGAAAATTGCAACGTGTGTACCAGCCTGTAGCAGAGAAGAGAGAATTTTTGAATAAAGAGCTTTTTGAAGAAACTTAATGCTATGAACCATCCATGCAATGTCAGCTGCTAGCACAAGATCGGCAGAACCCCACATTACCCTTGCGCAGGGCGCATAGTATAACACTAGTGCTATAGCAGTGCACAGTTTTGGCATCTGGCGCTAAGTGCCGAAACAACATGCCTTGCCCCTAAAGTGGCCTGATCCTTGGGTGTTAAAACATTTAATAGATACTGAGGTGACATGTGATATGATGAGATAGACATGGGTATGTACAGTGCCTAACACACAAATGACTATGCTGTGTTCCTTTTTTTCTTTCTCTGCCTGAAAGAGTTAAACATCAGGTATGTAAGTGGCAGTTCCTGTCTGAGTCAGGACTGGGTCAGACACCCTCACTGATAAGAAATTACAACTATAAAACACTTTCCTAGCAGAAAATGGCTTCTGAGAGCAGGTTAAGAGAAAAAAAGGGTCAATCGATCATAGATTTTAGCTCTGGCATACTTTAATGAATGTGTCATTGAGCAAAAACAATAAAACAGTAAAAACTTAAAAAGTAGATTTAAATATAAAATAAAACTGGAATATATTTTTTTAAAAAGTCATTTTTAGGAGAAGGAGGATAGATACAATTGCTTATTTCAATTCGTTTATTTAACCTCGAGTGTCCTTTAAACAAAACTTTTTTGGGGTCTGTTTTGGAGATATTTCCTCCTGTTCTGATTTGTTTCGTTATTTTCCTCCCCAACAGCCTCTTCATCCCACTTTATAGCTAGAAGTTTGGTTATTTGCCCTGAGGGGGTTAACGTGTTTAGGCCACCAGAGTGGCACAAAGTCGTGTTTTTAGCTGGGTGACGTAAAAGGAAGCAGAGAATCCGGCATTGTGGAGGGAACACTGGGAATGCGAGCCGTGGGAATAGACTACGTGGGGCGGGGATGTTTATTCAGGGCAGAGAGCGATGGCGGTGACATGTCATACTGGGGACACTGTTATGTCACACATAGTAGCCACTGAATGTTTACACAACAAAAACTTCACCGGAATCATCTGGCCGAAGGGGCTGAGTTTGGAATTTGGTTTCGCTGTTTGCATTAGGTAAAAAATGCGTCTTTAATCTCCGACTGATCGAGTTTAAAGGGAACTTGAAGTGAGACGGTTATATAGGAAGCCATATTTATTTCCTTTTAAGCAATACTAGTTGCCTGGCAGCCCTGATGGTCTATTTGGCTGCTGTAGTGTCTGGGCAGCACGGTGGCGTAGTGGTTGGCGCTCTCGCCTTGCAGCGCTGGGTCCCCGGTTCGTATCCCAGGCCAGCCAGGTCAACATCTGCAAGGAGTTTGTATGTTCTCCCCGTGTCTGTGTGGGTTTCCTCCGGGCACTCCAGTTTCCTCCCACATCCCAAAAACATACAGATAAGTTAATTGGCTTCCCCTAAAAAAATGGCCCTAGACTACAATACATGCACTACACGATACATACATAGACATATGACTATGGTAGGGACTAGATTGTGAGCTCCTCCGAGGGACAGTTAGTGACAAGACTATATATATATATATATATATAATATGTACATCACTGCGGAAGATGTCGGCGCTATATAAATACTAAATAATTATAATAATTCACACCAGAAACAAGCATGCAGCTAATCTTGTCAGATCTGAGAATGATGTCAGAAACACCTGATCTGCTGCATACTTGTTCAGGGGCTATAGCTGAAAGAATTAGAGACACTGGATCGGGAGGACAGCCAGGCAACTGGTATTGCTTAAAAGGAAATAAATATGGCAGTCTCCATACACCTCTCACTTCAGGTTCCCTTTAAGGTTTTATAAACCTCTTATCCTGTGTAAAATGACGGATCAGTGAATAATGGCGAACAGCGCCTATGCATACAAATGGCGCCGCATTAAAAAGATACGCTTATCGCTATTTATCGTTAGTACTGCATAATAATGGCGCACAGGGAAAGAAGAAGAAAAACAGCACACAGTAACGTTATTTATCAATAGTGCCGTTCATATGCCAAACAGCAGACGTTATTGTGCACAGTAACGTTATTTATCAATAGCGCCCTACATAAGCCAAACTGCAGAAGTTATTTAACTGAAAAACAGTGAATGGATTTAATGTAACACTGTCAAGGTTAGGGTTAGGCACCACCAGGGGAGATTTAGGGCTAGGCACCACCAGAGAGGTCTTAGGGTTAGGCACCACCAGGGAGGTCTTAGGGTTAGGCACCACCAGGGGGGTGCTTAGGGTTAGGCACCACCAGGGGGGTGGTTAGGCACCACCAGGGGGTGGTTAGGGTTAGGCACCACCAGGGGGTGGTTAGGGTTAGGCACCACCAGGGGGGGTCTTAGGGTTGGGCACCACCAGGGGGGTGGTTAGGGTTAGGCACCACCAGGGGGGTCTTAGGGTTAGGCACCACCAGGGGGGTGGTTAGGATTAGGCACCACCGGGGGGGGGGGGGGTCTTAGGATTAGGCACCACCAGGGGGGTCTTAGGGTTAGGCACCACTAGGGGGGTCTTAGGGTTAGGCGCCACCAGGGGGGGTTTAGGGGTTAGGGATAGGTACAAAGAGGGATCTGTGTATTAACGCTAAATAACGATAAGGCTTTAACGCTAAATAACAATAGGGCTTTAACGCTAAATAGCGATAAGCGACAAACGGATTAGCGTGCGCCATTATTCTCAGGCGCCATTTTCAGATGGACCCTAAAATGAGCCTTAATATATGCTACTACAGTAAAAACACAGGGGAAAAAATTATCTGGACTGGTTGTGAAACCAGTTGGTCAGTGATAGGTGTCTGGATCAGGTCGAGGGTCTTTGCTGACCACAGGAGGTACAGGAAGGCTCTATAGGACCCAGAGCCTTCCCCCTCCTTAGGCAAGCATCTTTTTTTTTATTTTAAAAATGCTTCAGGTTTATTTTCAAAGGCATTTTATTGGCAAGGTGTAAATATTTCAACTAGGAGAAAAAGTTATTTGCTGTAACATAGTTTTATGCACAGATTACCACACAAGATTTACAGAAAGTGTGCAATAATTATTTAAAGAAAATTATGTAGGTTTGCCCAAACTTTCGCATCCTACTGTATCTAACCTATACTCGGGGAACCTACCTATCCAGCCTACACTCAGGACACCTACCTATCTAGCCTATACTCGGGGCACCTACCTACCTAGCCTATACTCGGGGCACCTACCTATAAAACCTATACTCGGGGCACCTACCTATCCAGCCTATACTCAGGACACCTACCTATCTAGCCTATACTCGGGGCACCTACCTACCTAGCCTATACTCGGGGCACCTACCTATAAAACCTATACTCGGGGCTCCTACCTATCCAGCCTATATACTCGGGGCACCTACCTATCTAACCTATACTCGGGGCACCTACCTATCCAGTCTATACTCGGGGCACCTACCTATAAAACCTATACTCGGGGCACCTACCTATCTAACCTATACTCGGGTCACCTACCTATCTAGCCTATACTCGGGGCACCTACCTATAAAACCTATACTCGGGGGACCTACCTTTAAAACCTATACTCGGGGCACCTACCTATCTAACCTTTACTCAGGGCACCTACCTATCTAACCTGTACTCGGGGCACCTAACTATCTAACCTGTACTTGGGGCGCCTACCTATCTAGCCTATACTCGGGGCACCTACCTATAAAACCTATACTCGGGGCACCTACCTATCTAGCCTATACTCCGGGCACCTACCTATCTAGCCTATACTCGGGGCACCTACCTATCTAGCCTATACTCGGGGCACCTACCTATAAAACCTATACTCGGGGCACCTACCTATCTAACCTGTACTCGGGGCACCTACCTATCTAGCCTATACTCAGGGCACCTACCTATCTAGCCTATACTCGGGGCACCTACCTATCTAGCCTATACTCGGGGCACCAACCTATCTAGCCTATACTCGGGGCATCTACCTATAAAACCTATACTCGGGGCACCTACCTATCTAGCCTATACTCGGGGCACTTACCTATCTAGCCTATACTCGGGGCACCTACCTATCTAACCTATACTCGGGGCACCTACCTATCTAACCTATACTCGGGGCACCTACCTATCTAGCCTATACTCGGGGCACCTACCTATCTAACCTATACTCGGGGCACCTACCTATCTAACCTATACTCGGGGCACCTACCTATCTAGCCTATACTCGGGGCACCTACCTATCTAACCTATACTCGGGGCACCTACCTATCTAACCTATACTCGGGGCACCTACCTATCTAGCCTATACTCTGGGCACCTACCTATCTAACCTATACTCGGGGCACCTACCTATCTAACCTATACTCAGGGCACCTACCTATCTAACCTATATGGGGGCACCTACTTATCTTACCTATACTGAGGGCACCTACCTAACCTATACTGGGGGCACCTACCTATCTTACCTATACTAGGGCAACTATGCCTGGCTTCCTATGCTGGGGGGGGGACCTATAGCTGGCTAACTATACTGGGGGCAACTAGACCTGGCTAACCTATACTACAGGCATATATACCTGGCACCACAGGGGGGGGGACGACGGCAATTTTTGCACCCTCACCCTGGGTGTAATTTAGCATAGAAACTGCCCTGGCTCTGTAGCACGCACTCTCTCTCACGCACTCATGCATGTGCAGTACGGTCCCATCCGTCTTCGTGAGCACCCGGGCTCCTGTAGCCTTCCAAACCCTCCCACAGCGCGTGATTTAAACGCGAATCCAGCGCTGGGACATGGGGACTGTGAGAGGAGCGAGAAGGGTCTACAGGACCCAGAGCCTCCCTTCTCCTTTTGACAATACTTTTTCAATTCCAAAGTGCTGAAAAGATTAAAAAAAAAAAAAAAGAAGTTGGAGAAGTATCCCTAGGAGAAAACTCATTAGACAATATGAATCGCACACAGGTCTGGGGCGTTTGATCGGTGATGGACTTTGGGAACATTTGCAGATAACGGTACTTTGTGTCTTCCAATGATATGTTGTGAGCGTCTTTCTCAGAGCCGCGTCTGTCGGGGTTTATAAATAGCATGTGACCTTCGTATTCACACAGACATACCGGACCCTGTTATTGTCATCCGTTCTACGGAATCCGCCTATGTAAGTGGCCAATTATAGTCTCGTACCATCTGCCTGCATGTTCCCTGGAAGGACTCTGAGCGGTGTGCAGATAGGGGACTCCTCTGTGCAGAAGGCAGAGCAGAAATAGCAAGAGTCCAGGGCACTCCCAGGGAGTCATTTCATTTCATTTACAGAGTGCCAACATATTCCACAACCCTTTACATCAGTGTCGCCCTCCAGTGGAACTTGTGCACAAGGAGCTGTCGTCTGGCTGAAATTGGGGCTTATTCCCTCTGGCAACAGATCAGGGCTGAAACTGTGGAGATGCTAGTCTGTGAGCTAGCGGCACCAGAGCAGGACCAGGCAACCTAGGCAGGTGATTGGGACCCACCTGCATAGCTCCCAACTGTCCCTCTTTTGGGACCCATGTCCCACTTTCCTCCTCATTTTTGACTTTCAGGACTGATGTACAGATGTAAATATATGTATTTTTCTACTGAAAAATGTGTTTAACTGACTCTAAACTTTATTCCTATCCTTTAAATTGATATATTTCTTATTTCCATTTGTTAATATGAAGGAAAAGGAACCAGGATAGAAAGGACCAGTGTGGTTTGAATTATAAAACCACATATTTTTCTTATAAAATCATTATGGTATGCGTGACTAGGGGTGTGACGGGGGCGTGACTAGGGGTGTGACAGGGACGTGACTAGGGGTGTGACGGGGCGTGACTAGGGGTGTGACAGGGGCGTGACTAGGGGTGTGACGGGGTGTGAGTAGGGGTGTGACGGGGGCGTGACTAGGGGTGTGTCAGGGGCGTGGTCTACGTGTAAGTCTTTCTTATCTCAAAAAGTGCTCACCTGCCACCTTCTTTGACCTCCCTCCACTTCAGCTTACCGAAAGGACCACAAGGGGGCCCCAAATCTACTACCTTGCATAGGGCCCCACCACTTAAGGACCAGGCCAATTCTGGCAGATGTGTGCTGGGTGGGCTCTCCATCCCACAGCACAGATCCTGTTGCAGGCAGGGCGATCAGACTTCGCCCCTTTTTTCCCCACTAGGGGGATGTCCTGCTGGGGGGGTCTGATCGCCGCTGGCTATATGCATTTAGTGGGGAGGGGGGCTCCTCAAAGCCCCCCTCCGCAGCGATTCCCCGCCTCCCTCTCCTTCCCTCCCTCCCCTCCTCTCTCTTCAGCTTCAGCCTATCAGATGCCGGCGATCCCCGGCCAAGCAGAGGCCGGGGATCGCCGATCTCCTTTACAGCGCTGCTGCGCAGCAGCGCCGTATGATGTAAACACAGGGGACTTCTTCCCCGCATTTTTACATTTAGCCTGCAAGCCGCGATCGGAGGCTCGCAGGCTGTTCACGGAGACACCCTCCGTGAACTGAGCTCGGGGGTCGCTTGGGCTCTGGATATTGCTAAAGATCTGGCATGCTGGGGGGAGGGGGGGTTGCAATGTAATGTTGGGGGGCTCCTGAACACGTTATATTCATGCTTGATTCCCACCAGAGGCAGTAGGGGTGTAACAATAGCCCCCACAACCCTCACTATCGCAAGTGGGCCCCCAGGGACTGTGGGGGTCGCTACTCCTCCGCAACCCAACCAACCGAGTGCAGAGTAGCACAAGGAGTGCCACCCATGAGATCAAATCCGGTCCCTGACACTCCTGGTGGCCCAATATACCCTGCGGGATGCTCTCTGGTGAAGATATGTAGAGACATAAGCTCCATTCTTACCTGTAGTGCCAGGGTCAGCAGGGCTCACTGTACAGTCCAGCCTTAACATAATTGCAGTTTCACAGTCCATTTAGTTAAGGAGGGGGACTGTCATTTATTTTATGTGTCTCTTATCACAACCAGTTTGGTGTTAAGGTTGTTGCATACAACTGCACCTTCAGGGTTTATCCACCTATAAAGAGGGACATTTCTTTAGTGAGCCACACGTTGCCACAACCACTTTGTGTTACTGCTGTTAAAAATATCATGTTTCCTTCGTGTTAGGCCCGGTTCACATTAGCGATTTTCTTGAACGTAACCGGAACGTATACTGTACAAACGGAACGGATGTGAATGGATCCAATGTTAACCTATGGATCCATTAACATGCGTCCCTTGGTACGGATACGTTCCGTACGTTCCGGTCCCTGGATCTGAAAAATGCTGCAGGCCCTAATTTTCTGGACCGTTCTGCCTAGCGGAACGGATCCGGACAAAAAATACTGCAGCATTGGGGGCAATGGGAAACGGAACATTTCTTCACACTAGTGAAGAAACGGGCCATTCCACGGGGGATGGGGGCATGGGCCGACGCGAATCTAGCAACGGGAGGGTGAGGGGAGGGTGCTGCAGCCGGGCGGGTGGGCTGGGGAGGCTTTATACATACCTTATCTTCATAGGCAGCCGGCGGTAGAGGCTTCCTTCTTCTTCCGCGTCATGTGACTACATGATGCATCATGTGACTAGTCACATGACGCGCTGTGTAGTCACAGAAGAAGAAGAGAAAGCCTCCACCGCTGGCTGCCTATGAAGATAAGGTATGTATTGCCGAGTGAAAACAGATCCATCAATCATTGATCGGATCCGTTTTCACTAATGTGAACAGGGCCACCGACGAGCCATCCGGATCTGGTGAAGCGAAGACCGGATCCGCTCACCGGATCCTTTAGGCTCAAAAACGCAGATGTGAACCGGGCCTTAGATAAAGATAACTCCCTTTATGAATAAATATGGCCAGCAGTTTATTCCAGACTTTTTTCAAGTGAAAGATTTATATATATATATAGAAAGTTTTAGGCATGTGTGAAAAAATGCTGTGAGCAAAAAATGCTTTCAGAAATATAAATAAAGATTGTTTATTGTGATGAATTTACAAAATGCTAAGTGAGCGTACAGAAGTAAAATCTAAATCAAATTGATAATGCATCATCAAAGTCTCTCCCAGACAAAGATTTGAAAGCAGACTGGGGTGTCAAGATGTGCTGTTCAAGCCCGTTTGAAGAAGCACAAAGATTGTAGACGCATTGGTCGGCTAAGGAAACTTAGTACAGCACATGAAAGACACATCAAGCTTATCACCCTTCGGAGTGCAGCAGTGCCATCAGCTCCAAATGTTATAAACCAGTAGGACCCAGGTACACCCATCTACTGTCCAGAGAAGTGTGGCTAGAAGTGGTCTTCATGGAAGAGTTGCAGCCAAAAATCCATACCTCCGATGTGGAAACAAGGCCAAGCGACTCAAGTATGCATGGAAACATTGGAACTGGGGTGCAGAAAAATGGCAGCAGGTGTTCTGGACTGATGAGCCAAAATTTGAAATATTTGGCTGTAGCAGAAAGCAGTGAAGGGCTGGAGAGCAGTACAATAATGAGTGTCTGCAGACAACAGTGAAGCATGGTGGAGGTTCCTTGACCGTTTGAGGCTGCATTTTTGCAAATGGAGTTGGAGATTTGGTGAGGATTTATGGTGTTCTCAATGCTGAGAAATACAGGCAGATGCTTATCCATTATGCGATACCATCAGGGAGGCAAATGATTGACCCCAAATGTATTCTGAAGCAGGACAAAGACTCCAAATATACAGCCAAGTCATTAAGAACTATCTTCAGCGTAAAGAAGAAGAAGAAGTCCTGGAAGAAATGATATGGCCCCCACAGAGCCCTGATCTCCACATAGAGTGTGTCTCCACATAGAGTGGGATTACATGAAGAGACAGAAGGATGTGAGGAAGCCTACAGCCACACATCCACAGAAGATATGTGGTTAATTCTCCATTGATGATTGGAACAACCTACCAGCCGAGTTCCTTCAAAAACTGTGTGCAAGTGTACCTAGAAGAATTGATGCTGTTTTGAAGGCAAAGGGTGGTCACACCAAATATTGATTTCATTTGTATTTCTCTTTTGTGTGTTCACTGCATCTTGTTGATTGATGAAAATAAATGATTAACACTTCCATTTCTGAAAGCATTCTCTGTTTACAGAAGTTTTCCCCACCTGCCCAAAACTTTAGCACAGTACCATGTGACTTTTATACCAGATTAGCGTGTTCAGATTAGACTAGAGACGCCCATGTTGGACACCATAAAGGCGCGTGATTCGGTGGTATGTGCGCAGCAGATGCTGGTAGGGACGTGGCCACATTTTTGCTCATTTCTGAGAACTGGGATGGAATTCAGGACATAAATTGCAGTATTGATAGAAAAACGTGACGAATGGAAGATTAAACCCAGGTCCACCCTATCCCAGATCGTGTTCTGCATGATTGACGTTCGTAGAAAAGGGATGGGAGTGGGCATAAATTACAGCATGGCCAGAAGGTTTGGCAAGTTATCAACTTCGCCCAGGTCCTCCCGGCCCCAGGGTTGTACTCTGCTTAAATGGCATTCATAGCAAGACTCAAGTACAAGAAGAATTGCCCAGTAAATACCATCAGCAGTGTGAGGGCTTGTCTGCACTGCAGGCCTGGCCTGTCTATAAAGCACCACTCCAGCGAAAAAAGTAAGCAACTAAAATCTGACAGAACCGACAGGTTTTGGATTGGCCCATCTCATCATGGGGGAATCTCAGGGTTTTCTTTGTTTCCCATAGCATTGCCTGAACAGCAGTTGCTAAGTCTAACTGCCGCAATAATATGATACCAGCCAGCCTCCTTAACGGCTGCTGTTCAGAAAATGCTTTTGAGAACAAAGAAAACCCTGAGAATCTCCCATGAGGAGATGGACTTGTCAGTTCTGTCAGATTTTAACTGCTTACTTTTTCTCTAGAGTGGTCCTTAGTAGTGGCCTGGCCTGCCTAGGGACAGAATCTCATAGGTAGAGATTCTTTTTTTTTCACTTATCGTATCTTATTGTGAAAACAGGGTAAACTTTTATTTTTCAACAACTCCCAGTAACACACAGCACCCCACTAACTGGCATAGCCTATGCTTGACCCCAGTAACAGACAGCACCCCAGTAATAGACATCCCCCATAAAAGACCCCAAGAAAGAGTAACAGACAGCATCCTATGACAGTCCCCCAGTAACAGCATAAAAAAAACAAAATCCAGGCTCTTCACCTCAAGCTAGGACATTTAAACACTTGCAGAATTGTAATAGGGAGGTGCTGGAAGGGGTGTGGCAAGCAAAACAGCAAAGTCAAAATGAACTTCCTCATGCAAATCTTCATGCGAATCCATTCACAAAAATCATGCAGCAATCAATGCTGTCCCTACAGCTAAGTCAAAAGCTGGGATCTTCGTTACAAGAATAAAGTCTCTTGCGTAGTCACATACACCGCGCAGAGGTATCCCAGTGTCGTATGTGTCCTAACTCTGGCCCTGTAACATGCATACCACAAACATGCATGCATTCAGCGCATCAAAACCTTTCTAAGGAATAGGAGCACATATCCTTGGTGGTATCCGCCAGAGGGCGCCGCTCAGGCCCCGCTGGGCCGATTTTCATTTTTTTTAAACACGCAGCAAGCACTTTGCTTGCTGCGTGTTGGGGACACTCGCTGCCGATACGGCGCTACCCATCGCGTAACATGCCCCCCCCGAGACCCCTGCGCAGCCTGGCCAATCACTGCCAGGCAGCGCTGAGAGGTGGATCGGGACCTCGTCTGACGTCACGACGTCGATAACGTCATCACGATCGTCGACATGGCGATGGGGGAAGCCCTAAAGGAAATCCCGTTAAGAATGGGATTTCCTTACGAGGATACGCGCCGGCGGCGATCGTAAGGTATGGGCGGACACCGCAGCAAAGGGGGCATCATGTAGCTAGCGCTAGGCTAGCTACATGATTTTAAAAAATATATAAAAAAAACTGCTGAGCCGCCACTCTGGCGCATTTAAGAGAACGCCAGGGTGGTTACGTCCTCTCTGGGACAGATAGTGCATCTAGCTAATCCTGCAAGGGAGCTTCTAGTACCTGCATATGTACAATGCGAACACATGCAAATACAATATAAATTTGCACTTGATCCTTTGTGACTAGGATTTTATCTAGTGCTCTGCCTCTTTATCTAGTGCTCTGCCTCTTTATCTAGTGCTCTGCCTCTTTATCTAGTGCTCTGCCTCTTTATCTAGTGCTCTGCCTCTTCCCCTAGTAGTGATCTTAACACGCATTTGATCCTTTGTGGCTAGGATTTTATCTAGCGCTCTGCCTCTTCCCCTATTAGTGATCTTAGCACACACAGCTTACTGGTGTGTTCGCATGGTACATATGTAGGTACTAGCAGCTCCCTTGCAGGATTAATTAGATGCACTATCTGAACTGAGAGGTTCAGTGGGAACCAGAGCAGGGGCTTAACTACAGGGGAGCAGCCTCTGCAACCAAAGTGGGGCCCAGAAGTGTAAGGTTAGCCCCCTAACTACTACGTCACTCCCTCTGATAAAGGGGTCCATCCTTCATATCAGGTGATTTGTGGCTACACTTGTTATGGGAGTGAAGATCATAATGTTCACACTTGTTTTATGCAGTGGCGTAGCTAAGGAGACATGGGCCCCCCGGTGCAAGTTTTACAATGGGGCCCCCCAAGCACTCTATACGTAACAATTGATGCAGCGCACCAAAACCTGCCAATGGCAACTACAGTGTCAGAGGTGCAAGATGGGAATGGGGAACAGTGTGTTAATGATTACCACTATTCAAAGTATCTATAGAAATGACTATTATGAGCACTGGACCAATAGAGAGCTAATACTGTAGTTGAGGAAGGGCCCTTCGGGGCCCCTCTTGCCCAAGGGCCCCAATGCAGTCGCTACCTCTGCACCTCCTATTGCTACGCCCCTGGTTTTATGATGCTTTCAAGATGGGCTTCCAATCTGTGAGGGCAGGGGCGTAACTAGAAATCACTGGGCCCCCCTGTTGAAACTTTGGATGGGGCCCCCAGCTGTCGTTTCTGGAGGTAGGCGGGCACTGATGGTAGCCTGAGGTGAGGGAGAGGGGGAGTCTGGCCCCCTTCCCCGCTGCTGTTGGTGCCTGCTGCTCCCCTACTTGCACTGCGCCCCCTCCTGCCCCCTATCAGGCAACTCCCCCTGCAGCTGCATCCCTGGCAGGGCCTATTGTTACGCCCCTACACAAGGGGTTGGCAAGGGAAAGGGTGTGATCACTGTGGGTCCCCATCACAGTTTTTGTGGGGGGCCCCAATGATTTATAGTTATACCCCTGATCCAGAGCCTTTTCTCTACATAGGTGAGTATCTATCTATCAGGGTCGCTTAGGATTCACTTGCGTTCTAAATACAGATTATGTCTAGATGGGGACGCCCTTCTGCATACATTCGTCATTTGCAGTCTTGACGTTCCTCTGCAGGTTTTCGCCTGAGGCACACATTCCTCTTCCGAGCCCCTCGTCACAAGTATCTCACTTCAGAATTATAGAACTTCGTGTTCAAGTGACTTGCTTTACAGGTACGACCTGTTTTCCCATCAGCGAAAGCTATTTTCAAAAAAATGGTTGTTATTATCTTTGCCGTGGTAATTCCACCTCTAAAAAGAAGCCAGCACGCTGCAAAATATGTCAGAGCTCCATTAAGTTCTGCGTGGAACGCCCGACGGCACAAAATATGTCAGTCAGCGAGCCGTGCGTGCTTCGCGGGACGGTCCTGACGGGTGATTGGCACATCTCACACTGGTTCTGCCAATATTTTTTTCCTCTGCTTTGAAAAAAAAATGTACTAGCTAAGCTTTTAAATCTTTCTCTTTCATTTCTTTCCTTTAAAATCCCGTCAGTCAGAGGCTACTGGAGGTCGGAACGCACGACTCCTTGCGTTTCTACTGCAGGAGAATACACAGAGGAGCACATGATTGATTTGATCAGATGATGGTTTTCTATGTCTCTGACTGGCTGGTTATGATCACATGTTCGTGTCTCTCTTCTGCTTCCTTTGTAAATGTGACCACCTCATCATCATGACGATCAAACTGATCACATGCTTACCTATGAATTCTCTTCCTTGAGAAAACACGCTATATGGTTCAGGGCCTTCTCTGCCAATAATTTGGCGTGGGTACATTTGCCCCAGATCCCCCTCAATGTGTCGGTGAGAGAACTCTTGGCCAAGCGCCGGTCATCCAGGGCTGGATTTCAGGAAAGGCCACATAGGCCCGAGCCTCGGGAAGCTTAAGTCCAAGGGGAAACCTGAACATGAAAGAGGGGTTGCTACAAATGAGAGAGGAGGCTAAAATGGGGAGCAACACATGAAAAAGAGAAACTGATGTCCAAGGGAGCTGTTCATGAAGGAAAGGGTCTGCTGTACACTGTTGATAAACATGGAAGAGGAGGCTGCACATGGAATGGTAGGGGGGCTGCTACTCATGAAAGGGGAGCCACAACATACTCGGCCTAGTGACACAAAAACTAAAAATCAGGCCTTGAGGGCATCATTCTCCTACTCATCATTCTGTGCCACTCCATTATAATTGTTAACCGTCCCGATTTGGCACTTGTGAAACTCCCCTTGTGTCCTGGCGTGCCCCTGACCTGTTCTAACACAGCCCCAGTACATTAAATGTCAGAATATAGTGCAGCTGGAAGCCGTGCTTCTCTCACCTGCTCTGCCAGAATCCATTGATTTGCATCCTCAGCTCCACACACCCTCACAGCTCGCTCTAGTGCCGGAATTTCTTCTGGCATGTCGAGTGTAACTACGTGATGCAGAAGAAGCCAACACTAGAACAAGCGGTGAGGGTTAGAGGAGGACGCACATCCCTGGACTCTGTCAGAGAAGGAGAGAGAAGCAGGTGAGGGCGAGAGGAGGACGCACATCGCTGGACTCCGGCAAGGAAGGAGAGAGAAGCAGGTGAGGGTGAGAGGAGGACGCAAATCGCTGGACTCCGGCAGGGAAGGAGAGAGAAGCAGGTGAGGGTGAGAGGAAGACGCGCATCCCTGGACTCCGGCAGGGAAGGAGAGAGAAGCAGGTGAGGGTGAGAGGAGGACGCGCATCCCTGGACTCCGGCAGAGAAGGAGAGAGAAGCAGGTGAGAGTGAGAGGAGCAGGGCCGGTTTAAGCAACAATGGGGCCCCAGGGCAAAATAAACCTGGGGGCCCCCCCCCCAACATATACCCCGGAACAAAAATCGGCATTAGGGGACCTTTTTTGCAGCTGGTATAGTCAGGGTGTGAAGTCCCAATCCGTCGGATCTCCACATTCTGGCTATCCTCAGCCTGCATGGGGGACAAGGGGTTAAAAAGTTTCAGGAGGGGGGACCCCACATAATTTATTTTTTTTTAAATTCCCACACTCTAAACATAAAAAAAAAAAAAAATTGGGAAAATAGGAAACAATGCCAGGGATCTTCATGCAGCCATATTGCGGCTGTATAGCGATCTTGGCCAAAGCGCTGCGGCTGCGTATAGACCCCCTGGAAACCCAGTCAGGAAATTTATTGCGCTTTCGTTTGATGCATGTAAAATTACACTACCGTTAGGTTTGCTACTAAAAGTGACATTTACCGCATTTAAAAGTATACTTTTTTCCTTCGAAACTTTAAAATCGATTTTCTCAAAAACTATAAGGTCTTTTTGAAAAAATGTTTTTTCCTCTTATTCCTAATGATCTCCTTAACATACCCTGCAAATTTAGGGTTTCTAGCATTTAAGGTGGATTTGCTATTAACCATTAAAGTCGGCAGGTTTTTAAATGTGTTTTTTTTTTCCTTTGAAACTTTAAAATCGATTTTCTCAAAAACTATAAGGCCGATTTAAAAAAAAAAAATTTTCCTCTTGTAGCCACTGGGGGCCCCTATAAGCTCTGGGGCCCTGGGGCAGCTGCCTCCTTTGCCTTAATGGTAGCGCCGGCCCTGGAGAGGAGGACGGACATCGCTGGACTCCGGCAGAGAAGGAGAGAGAAGCAGGTGAGGGTGAGAGGAGGACGCACATCGCTAGACTCCGGCAGAGAAGGAGAGAGAAGCAGGTGAGGGTGAGAGGAGGATGCACATCGCTGGACTCGGGCAGAGCAGGTGAGAGAAGCAGGTGAGGGTGAGAGGAGGACGCACATCGCTGGACTCCGGCAGAGAAGGAGAGAGAAGCAGGTGAGGGTGAGAGGAGGACTCACATCGCTGGACTCCGGCAGAGCAGGTGAGAGAAGCAGGTGAGGGTGAGAGGAGGACGCACATCGCTGGACTCCGGCAGAGAAGGAGAGAGAAGCAGGTGAGGGTGAGAGGAGGACGCACATCGCTGGACTCCGGCAGAGAAGGAGAGAGAAGCAGGTGAGGGCGAGAGGAGGACGCACATCGCTGGACTCTGGCAGAGAAGAAGAGAGAAGCAGGTGAGGGTGAGAGGAGAACGCACATCGCTGGACTCCGGCAGAGAAGGAGAGAGAAGCAGTTGAGGGTGAGAGGAGGACGCACATCGCTGGACTCCGGCAGGGAAGGAGAGAGAAGCAGGTGAGGGTGAGAGGAGGATGCACATCGCTGGACTCCGGCAGAGAAGGAGAGAGAAGCAGGTGAGGGTGAGAGGAGGACGCACATCGCTAGACTCCGGCAGAGAAGGAGAGAGAAGCAGGTGAGGGTGAGAGGAGGACGCACATCGCTGGACTCGGGCAGAGCAGGTGAGAGAAGCAGGTGAGGGTGAGAGGAGGACGCACATCGCTGGACTCCGGCAGAGAAGGAGAGAGAAGCAGGTGAGGGTGAGAGGAGGACGTGCATCCCTGGACTCCGGCAGAGAAGGAGAGAGAAGCAGGTGAGGGTGAGAGGAGGACGCACATCGCTGGACTCCGGCAGAGAAGGAGAGAGAAGCAGGTGAGGGTGAGAGGAGGACGCACATCGCTAGACTCCGGCAGAGAAGGAGAGAGAAGCAGGTGAGGGTGAGAGGAGGACGCACATCGCTGGACTCGGGCAGAGCAGGTGAGAGAAGCAGGTGAGGGTGAGAGGAGGATGCACATCGCTGGACTCCGGCAGAGAAGGAGAGAGAAGCAGGTGAGGGTGAGAGGAGGATGCACATCGCTGGACTTGGGCAGAGCAGGTGACAGAAGCAGGTGAGGGTGAGAGAAGCAGGTGAGGGTGAGAGGAGGATGCACATCGCTAGACTCCGGCTGAACAGGTGAGTAGTGGTGCTCATCACGGCCTCGTGATCATGGCATAGCCGTGATCACGAGGCCTTTTTCCCGAATCTGACATCGTGATTAGATCACAAATTCCAATCACGGCTTCAGCCAGTGTTAATCGGATTCTACCCATGATCACAGCTGTGATCACGATGACTGGGGGAAATGACGTCACTAGGCCAATCAGAGGCCCCCAGTGTAGGTCCTAGCAACCAATCATAGGAGGGGAGGCTCTGCCCTTCCCTCCTGTACATAAAGCGGCAGCCATGTTAAGAGAACTGTCCTTGCTAGACTCTGTGACACTGAGAGCATCTCCAGGCCATATTGTTCCACAGCAAGAGCGTTTTATGTGTAAAACACTGCGTTTTAACTCATTGTATTGCTCTATTACTGTATTTGATACTTGTATTTAGCTAGCCAGCCAGTGATCAACTTAAAGGAGTGGTCCAAGGAGGAAAAAAAAAAGAAATCCACTTACCTTGGGCTTCCTCCAGCCCCCGGCAACCGAATTGTGCCCTCGCCGCATTTCCGTTGGCTCCCGGTCCCCTCCGGTGAAGCAGTGTCGGACTGGGAGGTGGAAAAACCAGGAAATCCACCTGCTGGCCAAGCAGCAGTAACCCTGTGTTATCACTCCCAATAGAAACCTGCAACAAGTCTTCACTGTGAGCAACAACACTTGATTACTGCTGCTTGGCCAGCAAGTGGATGTCCTCAGCTTTTCCAGCTCCCAGTCCGACACTGCGGTGAAGAGGCCGACCTCGCCAGGTCAGCATCTTCCTCCATCTTGCCGTGTTCCACGGTGCGGCTCACTGAGTCGCACAGACGTCATCCGGGCTGTTCTGCGCAGGCACAGTACAGTCCAGATGACGTCAGCGTGACACTGAGAGCTGCTAGCGCAGGCGCAATAGGAATCCTGCGCCGGAGGGGACCCAGGACCACCAGCGGTGATCGCAGCTGCGGCGAGGCCACGGAAAGGCTGGCAGGGGCTGGAGAAAGCCCCAGGTAAGTGGACTTTTTTTATTTTTAAACAGCTTGGATGTTTTCTTTTAAGTTAGTAGTCAGTGTGGTCGTCAGTGATAGTGTACTGAGTGCTGTGCTTAGTGCAGGCAGGCAGGTGTTCACTGATTTTAGTGCTGTATTACTGTATTTGATACTTGTATTTATTTAGCCAGCCAGTGATCAACTTAAGTTAGTTGTAGTCATTCAGTGTACTCAGTGACATTATACTGTGCCAGCGTGCAGTTACTTTGCTGTGCTTAGTGCAGGCAGGCACGTGTTCACTGATTTTAGTACTGTATTACTGTATTGTATTACTGTATTTGATACTTGTATTTAGCTAACCAGCCAGTGATCAACTTAAGTTAGCTGTAGTCACTCAGTCTCAGAGTAGTCAGTGACATTGTACTGTGCCAGCGTGTAGTTTCTTACGAGAGTAATCACCTCTGTACATTCTATTTGATAGCTCCCACAAGCAGTAGTCACTTAACTACTTAACGACCGCCCCACGCCAACGGGCGTGGTCGCGGCGGCAGCCCCAGGACCGCCTAACGCCAATTTGTGTCAAGTCCTGGGCCTTAATTTGCATGAGATCACGCGCACGCTGCGCGCGCATCTCATGCTCGGAGGGCGGAGCTCCGGCCCCTCTTCAGTCTCCGAGCGGGAGACTGTTAGACGGCGTAATCACCGTCTATTTACTTGTACAGCGCTGCGATCAGCAGCAGGGCTGTACTGGGGATAGCCGTGTGACACGGCTGTCCCCTCCTGACTATCGGCGGTGATCGGCTGTCATAGGCTGAAGCCTATGACAGCTGATCACATGGATTGGCCAGCGGGGGGAGGGAGGGAGGGGAGAATAGGAACAAAATTAAAAAAGCACAATTTATTAAAACAAAAAAACACTAAGGCAAAATAAACAAACAAATACTTGGGGGCGATCAGACCCCACCAACAGAGAGCCCTGTTGGTGGGGAGAAAAGGAGGGGGGAATCACTTGTGTGCTGTGTTGTGCCGCCCTGCAGCTTCGCCTTAAAACTGCAGTGGCCATTTTCACAATAATGTGCCTGGTCTTTAGGGGGGTTAATCACTGCAGTCCTCAAGTGGTTACAGGGGCACTACAGCGAAAAACTGTAAAATTTAAAATATGTGCAAATATATACAAATAAGAAGTACATTTTTTCCAGAGTAAAATGAGCCATACATTACTTTTCTCCTATGTTGCTGTCACTTACAGTAGGTAGTAGAATCTGACAGAAGTGACAGGTTTTGGACTAGTCCATCTCTTTATAGGGAATTCTCAGGGATATATTTATTTTCAAAAGCACTTAGTGAATGGCAGTTGCTCTGTCCAACTGCCAAAAAACTGTGTAGCGAGCAGGGAAGCGTCATTGTTTAAATCCTTTTTAGGGAATATCTTTATAAAGAATAAAAGCCTTGCTGAGAATCCCCTACGAAGAGATGGACTAGTCCAAAACCTGTCACTTCTACTGCCTACTGTAAGTGACAGCAACATAGGAGAAAAGTAATTTATGGCTCATTTTACTCTGGAAAAAATGTACTTCTTATTTGTATATGTTTGCACATATTTAAAATTTTACAGTGTTTCTCTGTAGTGCCCCTTTAAGCTGCATCAAACGCAGCCGCCTGGGGGAGGAGCTGTAAAACTACCTCCCAGGAGTATCAGTCGCCTGTCTTCACCGTCCTAAATCACAACTGACAGGTTCTAAATGGAATCAAGAGGCACCCGATGACATATAAAATGTTTAACCTATTTTGGTTCCTGGACGTAGTTTCTACGTCCAGGAACCATGCGCGCTGCCGCGCGCTCCCGCGGCTGATCGCGCGCGTGCACGCGCACTCCCGGCCGCGGATTCGGTAGCCAGGGAATCAATGTATCGGGCTATGGTGCACCTCCGGACTGGGCATGCGCAAGTAAGGTCCGCACGTGCCCTGTAGAACAAAGCCATTTGTGCAAGGCTTTTTTTCTTCAGTGTACGAGTGCTTCTTTCTTCTGGGCATGTGCAGAACTTACTCGCATATGCCCAGTCTGGATGCGCTCGTCCATGGCCGAGAGCAGGCGGCCATAAGATGAAGAGGGACCCTGCACTGGAATGGTGAGCTCTATGAGGATCCAGGAGGCCTGGACCTTCCAGATGAGGGATGTCACACATTTTTGGCGCAGCTCAAATTACTTGATGGGACTGGATCAGGAAACGGGTGGGTTCATCAAGTAGAACACATATTTCCATCCATCCTAAACACTGGCATGGATATGGCCCTTGGGGACTGGAGTTTGACACCTGTGATCCAAAGGCTTTCATCTACTAAGTATCTTCAATCTTTCATTTGTTCACTTCAGGTAGGATTGAGGCTGGTTGCACACCTGAGGTTAACGGTGCGATGCAGAGGACTGCCATTGCACTGCCAAAATTAGACTTCATATTACCCTGCGCCACAGTGCAGTGAGAGGGTCATATGCATACAGCAGTGAGAGGGTCATATGCATACAGTGTAGTGAGAGGGTCATATGCATACAGTGCAGTGAGAGGGTCATATTCATACAGCAGTGAGAGGGTCATATGCATACAGTGCAGTGAGAGGGTCATATGCATACAGTGCAGTGAGAGGGTCATATGCATACAGCAGTGAGAGGGTCATATGCATACAGTGTAGTGAGAGGGTCATATGCATACAGTGCAGTGAGAGGGTCATATTCATACAGCAGTGAGAGGGTCATATGCATACAGCATAAGTACTGCAAACAGTACTGCCGGACAGTGCCGCGCAGGGCCGGGCCGAGGCAGAGGTGAGAGAGGCTCCAGCCTCAGGGCGCAGTCTATGAGGGGGCGCACATCTCACTCAACTATAATTCCCCCGTTGTGTTTGAAGCAGAGAAAAAATAAGAAAAGGCAGTGACTGAAAGCCAGATAACTAGAGATTAGGGAGTTGGGGGCCCTGGGGAGCCTCTTAGTCTAATAGCAATCAGTGTGTGACGGCTGGGGTGGGCGGGATAGAGGGGCGCACTTTGGTGTCTCAGCCTTGGGTGCTGGAGGACCTTGTCCCGGCTATGGACTGCCGCGTCAGCGAGGCAGAGGGGATCCAGACTCCGTGAGCCGCAGCCAGAGGAGGTGAAGGAGTGGGGGGTGGGGGAAAGGGCTACCTATATTGAGAGTTTCTGAATGTCGAGCATGGCTCGCAAAACGGCTGTCAGGCCGCCTATACATCATACACCAGTATGTTTCTGTTTGTTATGGGGAAGAAATAAAGTGGTAAAAGCCTTTTGAACTTATCTGGTGCCAGTAACTTTTTTCGTGGAAGTACTATACTGGGGGCACCTATGCCTAGCTACCTATACTGGGGGCACCTATACCTGGCTACCTATACTAGGGTCACCTATGCCTGGCTACCTATACTGGGGGCACCTATACCTGGCTACCTATACTAGGGGCACCTATGCCTGGCTACTTATACTGGGGGCACCTATGCCTGGCTACCTATACTGAGGGCACCTACACTTGGCTATCTATACTAGGGGAACATATATCTGGCTACCTATACTGGCATCTACTATGCCTGGCTACCTATACTGGGGGCACCTAGCATGGCTACCTATACTGGGGAAACCTATGCCTGGCTACCTATACTGAGGGGACCTATGCCTGGCTACCTATACTGAGGGAACCTATGCCTAGGTACCTATACTGGGGCATCTATGCCTGGCTACCTGTACTAGGGGCACCTATGCCTGGCTACTTATACTGGAGGCACCTACGCCTGGCTACCTATACTAGGGGAACTTATGCCTGGTTACCTATACTGGCAGCACCTATACCTGGCTATCTATAGTAGGGGCACTTATGCCTGACTACCTATACTGAGGGCACCTATACCTGGCTATCTATACCGGGGGCACCTATACCTGGTTAGCTATCTCAGGGGCACCTATACCTGGCTAGTTATACTGGGAGCACCTATTCTTGGCTTCCTATACAGGGGTTACCTATATCTGGCTACCTACCTATACTGAGGGTATTTTTTTTTTTTGGTCACATGGCGGCTATAACGATCAATGCAAATTGTCGGGTGCTGTGCGATCATTCCAAATCAGGGGGCGCAACCTCAAAAACTTGCCTCAGGCAGCAAAAAAAGTCTTGAACCGGCCTTGGCATTTTATTCTATAAAACAATTAAAACAAAGCTTGACTCCTGTGAGGTACAACATCCAATCTGATGCGTTTACGGATAGGCTAACCGCTCCTTGTCTTGCTCGCCTTCAGTCATACAGACCAAACTCCCAGAATCCTCCAGTGGAACACAGCTGTGATTCTCTGTGAATAATACAGGCAGCCTATTATAGCGTTGTACGGGGGTTGTTGTCAGCTTTCCCCCCTTCTTTCTCAGCAGTATGGCGTGACACAATGTCTTGTCTACTGTCCGTTATTAATAATTACTAGCATGTAAAAGACACATTTCTGAGTAATTGTGGATGTGGTTCTGCTCTAATGACTATTATGAGGCGTATAGAAGGTGTGTTTACTCTCATACAGGGGAATATGCCAGGAATGGACGGCGGATTCTGATCACTGTAATGTCTGAATGATCTCATGAATGTCCCCAGGCCTCTATATATTCCTGTCACATACGCGGTACGCCTGCCTCTCCTCCCAGGAAGACCGTCTGCCCCCTCCCTGCGCCGGGGTGGAGGGGGCTGCCTCATTAATGATTATTACCTGTGGGATCCATTATTTGAGGTATTAAAGTGGATTTTCCCAGAAAAATGAAGTCATTCCTCTGTTGTTAATTTTTATAGTCGATATTCACGTTTTAAAAGCCGTTATCTCCAGCTGTGTCCAGATTTCCGGCTCCCCCCTCGGTATGTCCGCTGCTGTGTTTGGCCCCGCTTAAAGGATACCCGAACTGACATGTGTTATGATGAGATAGACGTGTGTATGTACAGCACCTACCACACAAATAACTATGCTGTGTTACTTTTTTTCTTTCTCTGCCTGAAAGAGTTAAATATCAGGTATGAAAGTGGCTGACTCAGTCCTGACTCAGACAGGAAGTGACTACAGTGTGACCCTCACTGATAATAAATTCCAACTATAAAACACTTTCCTAGCAGAAAATGTCTTCTGAGAGCAAGAAAGAGATAAAAAGGGGAATTTCTTATCAGTGAGGGGCACATTGTAGTCACTTCCTGTCTGAGTCAGGACTGAGTCAGCCACGTACATACCTGATATTTAACCATTTTAAGGCAGAGAAAGAAAAAAAGGAACACAGCATAGTTATTTGTGTGCTAGGCACTGTACATACACATGTCTATCTCATCATGTCACATGTCAGTTCGGTTATCCTTTAATGCGGAACTACCTGGGTCCACCTGTAACTGCGGATAGAAATAATGGGGCTGAGATGAAAGTGGATCCGAGATGAACTTTTTACTCATTGCATAATTGTGTTCCTTTCCTATTGTTTATAGGGCATTCCTCAAGCCAAATACTTTTTTGTTTTTGCTTTAACACTCTAATTCCCTATAAACTAAACAAGCCTCGCCCACAGCTTTTCAGAGAGCCTTGGCATTTTCAGATAGTAGCAAGGGCTCATGGGAGCTCAGTCTGGGCAGGAGGAGGGGAAGCTATTACTAGCCAGAGATTTCAGAGGCAGAGGGGAGGAGGGAGGAGGAGGGGGGATTAGGTTTTTTCACAGGCTGAGTGCTGAAGATGCAGATAAGCTTGCCTCTGTGTAATGTTTACAAACAACATGGCTGCTGTCATTGTATCACAGAAATAAATAATCATATTCTGCTGAAGCTGTTTGCAGTTAGATTTGCTGTGTAAACTATCTAAACTTTAGATAAGATATATAGACAAGTTACTTGTTATAGTTCGTTTTTCATCTCGGATCTGCTTTAAGGAGTTAAAAGAGGCCCTGTAGTGGCATAGAGTAGAATGCAGTCAATTACTTTGATAGTAATTATCCTGGTTTCAACATCCATCAGAAACACTTCCTATATCTACAGTGCTGCCCATAATTATTCATACCCCAGGCAAATTTTGACTTAAAGTTACTTTTATTCAACCAGCAGGTAATTTTTTGATGGGAAATGACATAGGTGTCTCCCAAAAGATAATAAGACGATGCTCAAGAGGCATTGTTGTGGGGAACACTTGGAGCAAAAAGTGTCCAGTCCAAAATTATTCATACCGTTCAATCAATAGAAAAGCCTTTATTGGCTATTACAGCAATCAAATGCTTCCCGTAATTGCAGACCAACTTTTTGCATGTCTTCACAGGTATTTTTGCCCATTCATCTTTAGCAATGAGTTCCAAATCTTTCAGGTTGGAGGGTCTTCTTGCCATCACCCTGATCTGTAGCTCCCTCCACAGATTCTCAAATGGATTCAGGTCAGGACTCTGGCTGGGCCACTCCAAAACGTTAGTGTTGTGTGCTAACCATTTCTTCACCACTTTTGCTGTGTGTTTTGGGTCATTATGCTGAAATGTCCACTGATGCCCAAGGCCACGTTTCTCTGCAGACTGCCTGATGTTGTCGATAAGAATCGCTCTTTTTTCATGGTGCCATTTACTGTGATTAGGTTCCCTGGTCCATTGTTAAAAAAACACCCCCAAAGCATTAGGTTCCCACCACCATGTTTGACAGTGGGGATGGTGTTCTTTGGGTTGAAGGCTTCTCCTTTTTTATGACAAATGAAGAAAACATCATTGTGACCAAACAATTAAATTTTTTGTTTCATCTGACCATAACACAGGAGGCCAGAAGTCTTCTTCTTTGTCCAGATGAGCATTTGCAAAGTTCAAGCAAGCTTTTATGTGCCTTATCTGGATAAGTGCCGTCCTCCTTGGTCTGCATGTGTGGAAACCAGCAGTGTGCAGTGTCCTTTGGATTGTCTGCCTTGAGACTTTGCCACCAGCAGAGCCCAGAATCACCAGGTTGGTGGTGATCCTTGGATTCTTTTTCACCTCTCTCACTATCCTCCTGGCCAGCACAGGTGTTACTTTTGGCTTCTGACCATGTCTTCTGAGATTTTCCACAGTGTGGAACATCTTGTATTTTTTAATAATACTTTGCACTGTAGCCACTGGAACTTGAAAACATTTAGAAATTGCCTTGTAATCCTTTCCTGACTTGTGAGCAGCCACAATGTGCAACTGCAGATCCTCACTGAGCTCCTTTGTCTTAGCCATGACTGTCCACAAACCAACTGCAGAGAAATGCTGGTTTTCACCTGTTGAGTTGATTAAAACAGCTGTTCCCAATAAATCAGGGTAATTATGATGCTTTAGAACAGCTTAAACTATTTGGAATGGTATAGAACTTTGGATTTTCCCACAGACTGTGACAGTTTGGGAAGAGTATGAATAATTTTGGAGTGGACGCTTTTTGCTCAAATGTAAATAAAAGCTGAAAAAAAATGTTTTTTCCCCACAATAATGCCTCTTGTACATTGTCTTATTATCTTCTGGGAGACACCTGAATAATTATGGGCAGCACTGTATATACTCCTCTGTATTGGCTTGTACTTTCACCCCCCCCCCCCCCATGATGTTTAGCCTAGGCTGATTAGCTATGTGGAATTCTCCTCCCAAAGCATTTTGGAAGACCAGGTATATTTTGTGCTGGCTTTGAAACTCTCATTCACACCTGACGGGTCTAAAGATGTCGCCACCTGTGATGAACCTCCGAATGTTAATCAGGCTGAGGAAAGATTTTAAAATGGCCAAACACTGACTAAATTAATTTATGTCTGAATAAAGACAGAAAAATAAGCAATTTTATTTATCATGTTATTTTTACTACTCTTTCACCGTTCCACTAGCATAGACTGGGGAGTGATTATGACTGCTAAAAAAACTGGGGTGTCACCTGTGACTGCAAGTGTAGAATAGGGCTGTGGCGTAGGGATAGCCACAGCAACCATAGCATTTGCCGCCCAGGCTCCAGCCCTGTTTCCACGGGCAGGTGGGGGGGGGGGGGGGGTGCAGTTGTGGAGGGGGGAGCCGCAGCCCCACTGGGACTCATGCACCTATACTAGGGGCACCTACAGTGGTGTGAAAAACTATTTGCCCCCTTCCTGATTTCTTATTCTTTTGCATGTTTGTCACACTTAAATGTTTCTGCTCATCAAAAACCGTTAACTATTAGTCAAAGATAACATAATTGAACACAAAATGCAGTTTTAAATGATGCTTTTTATTATTTAGTGAGAAAAAAAACTCCAAACCTACATGGCCCTGTGTGAAAAAGAAATTGCCCCCTGAACCTAATAACTGGTTGGGCCACCCTTAGCAGCAATAACTGCAATCAAGCATTTGCGATAACTTGCAACGAGTCTTTTACAGCTCTCTGGAGGAATTTTGGCCCACTCATCTTTGCAGAATTGTTGTAATTCAGCTTTATTTAAGGGTTTTCTAGCATGAACCGCCTTTTTAAGGTCATGCCACAACATCTCAATAGGATTCAGGTCAGGACTTTGACTAGGCCACTCCAAAGTCTTCATTTTGTTTTTCTTCAGCCATTCAGAGGTGGATTTGCTGGTGTGTTTTGGGTCATTGTCCTGCTGCAGCACCCAAGATCACTTCAGCTTGAGTTGACGAACAGATGGCTGGACATTCTCCTTCAGGATTTTTTGGTAGACAGTAGAATTCATAGTTCCATCTATCACAGCAAGCCTTCCAGGTCCTGAAGCAGCAAAACAACCCCAGACCATCACACTACCACCACCATATTTTACTGTTGGTATGATGTTCTTTTGCTGAAATGCTGTGTTACTTCTACGCCAGATGTAATGGGACACGCACCTTCCAAAAAGTTCAACTTTTGTCTCGGCGGTCCACAAGGTATTTTCCCAAAAGTCTTGGCAATCATTGAGATGTTTTTTAGCAAAATTGAGACGAGCCTTAATGTTCTTTTTGCTTAAAAGTGGTTTGTGCCTTGGATATCTGCCATGCAGACCGTTTTTGTCCAGTCTCTTTCTTATGGTGGAGTCGTGAACACTGACCTTAATTGAGGCAAGTGAGGCCTGCAGTTCTTTACATGTTGTCCTGGGGTCTTTTGTGGCCTCTTGGATGAGTTTTCTCTGTACTCTTGGGGTAATTTTGGTCGGCCGGCCACTCCTGGGAAGGTTCATCAGTGTTCCATGTTTTTGCCATTTGTGGATAATGGCTCTCACTGTGGTTCGCTGGAGTCCCAAAGCTTTAGAAATGGCTTTATAACATTTACCAGACTAATAGATCTCAATTACAGTACTTTTGTTCTCATTCGTTCCTGAATTTCTTTGGATCTTGGCATGATGTCTAGCTTTTTAGGTGCTTTTGGTCTACTTCTGTGTCAGATAGCTCCTATTTAAGTAATTTCTTGATTGAAACAGGTGTGGCAGTAATCAGGCCTGGGGGTGACTACAGAAATTGAACTCAGGTGTGATAAACCACAGTTAAGTTATTTTTTTTTAACAAGGGGGGCAATCACTTTTTCACACAGGGCCATGTAGATTTGGAGGGTTTTTTTCTCGCTAAATAATAAAAACCATCATTTAAAACTGCATTTTGTTTTCAATTATGTTATCTTTGAGTAATAGTTAATGGTTTTTGATGAGCAGAAACATTTAAGTGTGACAAACATGCAAAAGAATAAGAAATCAGGAAGGGGGCAAATAGTTTTTCACACCACTGTATATCTGGCTACCTATACTAGGGGCACCTATATCTGGCTACCTATACTTTTTTTGTGTGTGTGTGTGGGGGTGGGGGGAATCAAAATTTTGCTATGGGGCCCCATGATTTCTAACTATGCCCTTGGAATAAAGGGCAACTATATTAGTCTGGGGGCTTCCTCTGACTACTGATATAGAGGACTGCTTGTACCTAGCGGCATACATTAGCTTTGAGGTACAGCCTTGACCTATGAATATTATTTGATTATTACAATCGAATTGGATGTGCTGTCAAGTGCATGCCCGACTGACAAAGCGACCAATTTCGGGACGGAAATTGGTTGCATGGTTTATCGCGCATGCTGCAAGATGTAGGGTGGTTGGGTGCGCGGCGTTACTTAAATCAGACAGGAATCGGCCTGTAATATATGGGCAGCTTCGAGAAGAGACAAATTTGTCTCTTTGTCCATAATTGTCATGTCAATGGGCACCTTAAAGGGCTCCAGCCTCTTCACTGGCAGACTTGTGTTGGCAGTGCCTATGACTGGCTGTTGCTTGTGATTTCTAGCAGAGTTTGGCGATTGCACCGACACTTACCTGGGCCATCCCTCTCTCACTACTGCCTCTGCTGGCAGCTGTCAGTATGGTATTACCTGTCTCCCACTTCCCCTGAGCCACTCACTGCCCACCGAAGACTCTCTGCTTTCTTCAACAACCTTCCTTCTCTTCTCATTACAGTCTATAACTGTGTGCAGAGCCGGGACAAGGTCCTCCAGCACCCAAGGCTGAGACACCAAAGTGCGCCCCTCCATCCCTCCCACCCCAGCCGTCACACACTGACTGCTATTAGACTGGCACCCCAGGGCCCCCAACACCTTAATCTCTAGTTATCTGGCTTGTAGTCACTTCCATGTATCTCCTTTTCTTATTTCTTTCTGCTTCAAACACAATTAGGAATGACAGCTGAATGAATTGTGCGCCCCCCTACACTGCGCCCTGAGGCTGGAGCCTCTCCAGCCTATAGGCCTCAATTCACTAAGATCATGCTGGAGATAATAAGGCAAGAGATAACTTACCTCCACACAGTGAGAGAGTTATTTTATCTCTTCATTCCTTAAGTTACCTCCTCTGTAGTTAATTTACCTCCTCTGTAGTTAATTTATCTCCTCTGTAGTTATTTTCACACGCTGTTAATTAACAGCCTGTCTTTAACTCTGGAGTTATTTTAAGGATTGAAGAGTTAACTTAAAGACAGAAGAGTTAACTTTAGGTTTGCCTGAGGTAAAATGTTTCCAGAATACTACATGCCTTATCACCATGGTGATAACTCTAGAAGAGTTATTAAAGACAGGAGATAAGCTTAGTGAATTGAGGCCAGCCTCGGCCCGGCCCTGACTGTGTGCGAAATAATTACTCACATATCTGTTATCTGCTTATCAGGTCTGATCACTCTCTGTGTTCCATTCCCTACTGCCTGTGCCTAGATTCCTGATCATCAGTCCTCATGGGCAGAGCAAAGCAGTTTGCAGAGCTCTCCCCCAAGCCACTGCTCTGCTTATAACCATCATTAAAACCACAAGACCTAACTGTACATTTAAAGCAGGCTACTTGCTAACGCCACCCCCAGGGACTATGTGCTGGTTTGTACTGGATAGTGTACTGGTTAAAGGATACCCGAAGTGACATGTGATATGATGAGATAGACATGGGTATGTACAGTGCCTAGCACACTAATAACTGTGCTGTGTTCCTTTTTTTCTTTCTCTGCCTGAAATAAGTAAATATCCGGTATGTAAGTGGCTGACTCAGTCCTGACTCAGACAGGAAGTGACCACAGGGTGACCCTCACTGTAGTTCTTGCACCTCTGACACTGTAGTTGCCATTGGCAGGTTTTGGTGCGCCGTATCAATTGCTATGTATAGAGTGCTTGGGGGCCCCATTGTAAAACTTGCATCGGGGCCCACAGCTCCTTAGCTACGCCACTGTGCCGAGTTGGATCATCCACAAGGCAATTCTAGGCAGTTGCCTAGGGCCTGGAGAGAGCCTAGGGGCATGTTGGATGCTAGCCCCCACCAAATCTTACTAATATAGTCATAGTCTATTGTCCTACCATATTATTATGTATTTATATAGCGCTGACATCTTCTGCAGCACTTTACAAAGTACACAGTCATGTCACTGACTGTACTCAGAGGAGCTAACAATCTTATCCCTACCATCGCCATAGTCTAATGTCCTACCATATTATTATTAGTATATATTTATATAGCAGTGACATTTTCTACAGCACTTGTAAACTGCAAATATAACAGAATGATGCAATGTTATTAAAAAAAAAAAAAAAAAAAAAGCTAGATAGCTGAAAATAAAAATCACCCGTACTAGTAATTATCCGTACTACACATTCAATTCATTATATCATACTTTTTTGTGTGCATTAGTGTCACTTTACGTTGCATACAATTTGCATGCAAACCAGAATTATTAGCATATCACTATCTCTGATGCACATGTAAGCCTGAACAGCCCAGCGGTCTGTACGGTACATAAAAATCTTCTATATAAAATCCCTGGCAAATGACTTTGTGCTCGTTCCATTGTGTGAATGTGATCCAATTAAGATTAGCAGCTATTACTTTCTCCCAGTGAAATGGCTCCCCTGCAATATATGACAATTTCCACCTTATATTTCTATAATAAATCATCGCTCTGCCTCACCGGCAGTGATTAGGGTCTTGTGAGCGGTTATACCCACTTAATAAAGCAGCGCCCCCTGCGGGGGTATGGTGGTCATGGCGGCCCGTGGCGTCGTCGTCTTCAAGGACGTCCGTGGCTGGAGGCGTCCTGTCCTTGCGCGAGCTTCTGAGCCTCCGCTGGGATTTATCTAACAGAAATAACCGAGCGGCAGCGGCGGGGGGCCTGGCGAAGCCATCATTTACTGGCAAGTGACAAACGCATGTAAGGGACACCGACCAAGGTGCTCATTATCATCCAAATCAGCTATTTATAACCTCACATCAATTGTGAGAGACGCCCCACTGAGATGCGCGGCCCCGCGGGCGAAAAGGACAGAACGTTTAATTTTTTTTTCAGCAAAGCGACCGTCATTTATCAAAACCAACACAGAAGAATGAAGAGGATTTCTCGACTGTATCGACCAATGAGATGATGACACGCAGGTGGTGCTGGTGATTTTGGCTTTAAAGGACACCTGAAGTGAGAGTGATATGGAGGCTGCCATATGTATTTACTCTTAAGCAATACCAGTTGCCTGGCTGTCCTGCTGGTCTATTTGGATGCAGTAGTGGCTGAATAACACCAGAAACAAGCATGCAGCTAATCTTGTCAGATCTGACAATAATGTCAGAAATACCTGATCTGCTGCATGCTTGTTCAGGGTCTATGGCTAAAAGTATTGGAGGCAGAGGATCAGCAAGACAGCCAGGCAACTGGTATTACATAGAAGACAATTAAAGTTAGGGCCAGTGCACACTAAAATCTCTAGCAGATCCGCAAAACACTAGAGGTTTTTGTAGCAGATTTTCAGAGCAATTCTAGGTATGTTTAGGGCCCTTTTCCACTAGCAATCGCTAGCGCTCACGCTGAACGCTAGCGATTGCTGAATCGCAAAACCGGCGATTCCCCGACATTTTGCGGCCGTGATTTTGCTATGCTATGCACTGCATAGCAAAATCGCGGCAATTATCGCTCCGCCGCGCGTTCGCGTTCCCGGCAAAAACGAATCGCGGTAGTGGAAATGACCTACCGCGATTCCCATGTTAAAAAGCAAACCGTAGCGATTGTAAAATCGCTAGCGGTTTGCGTCTTTGCGATTCAGCCAGCGCAAACGCGCTGGTGGAAAAGGGCCCTAAGAGAGATTTTCTAAACATGCCTAGCGGTTTTTTTTTTTGAGTGTTTTTGTGAAGCAGATTTCATATATTGTTACAGTAAAGCTGTTACTGAACAGCTTCTGTAACAAAAACGCCTGGAAAACCGCTCTGATGTAGCGTTTTTCAGAGCGGTTTTTCACTTTCCTATACTTTCACATTGAGGCAGAAACGCCTCAGAAATCTAGAAAATGCTGCAGCTCCCGAGTTTGCGTTTGTGGAAAAACGAACAGCTCTGGTGTGAACCAGCCCATTGAAATACATTACCCAAGCGGTTTTCAAACTGCCAGCGTTTATAAAAATGCTCATGGTGTGCACCAGCCCTGAGAGGGGTATGGAGCCTGTCATATTTATTTTCTTTTAAGCAATACCAGTTGCCTGGCTTTCCTGTTGATCCTCTGCCTCTAATACTTTTAGCCATAGACCCTTAACAATCATGCAGCAGATCAAGTGTTTCTGACATTTTTGTCAGATCTGACAAGACTAGCTGCATGCTTGTTTCTGGTGTTATTCAGATACTACTGCAGAGAAATAGACCAGCAGGGCTGCCAGGCAACTGGTATTGTTCAAAGGAAAATAAATATGGCAGCCTCCACATCCCTCTCACTTCAGTTGTCCTTTAAAATTTCCATACACTATTGGCTAAAACATTAAATGTTTTCAATCATTTATGAGGAAAAAATAAAAACACAAAAAAGAAGGGATGATACATTTACGTTACATTTGTTTTTTTTTACACTCAAAAAAGACGTTTTATTGAGAAGCAACAAGACAAGAGTGGATGTATAGCAGCACTTATCCGCTCTCAGAAGGTACAATTATGTCCTCCAGACTAATCAGCGCTATCTGCAGATGTACAAATTATTGATGATGCAAAGATAGAGAAGAGGAGATAAAATATGCAGAGAGAAGAACAAGAACAGTGGCAGTCATTTCATCAACAAAACACGGGATTTGTGCAGAAAGGGGAAGGGGTGGAGTTTTCCAGCATTGATTTGATACCAAAGAGGCATCATTTTGTGTTAGAATCTTCTGCTCAAGCCTGGTACACATATCCAATTTTGATTGGCCAGTGATTGGACAATTCTACCCCCTCCATGTACAGCAAAGTCCCTGTTAAAGCGGACCTGAACTCAGAATGATAAATTTGCACTGATTCATGGAAGCAGACATATTGTCTACCTCCTGTGCTTTCAAATGGGCTGATCTGCCATCTCTGCCATAGGCATTAATGTGACACAGGGGGAGAGATCAGATTACAACTAGTTATTAGACACAAATGAGAGGGAATTAGACCAGCTAAACACTCTAAATACAGGGTGCATTTATCTATATTTTCCTTTTGTCCTGTACAAGAGTTCAGGTCTACTTTAACCAGAACTCAAGCAACTGGTAGTCTCAACTAACCGGCATGCCTTAGGGGATAACAGGCAGTGGTTTTTAGGGGGTTTGCAGTGATTAAAATACTTCTAGCCTTCCTGTCGCTCCTAGCAGCTTTCCGGCATCTGGCTAAAGCAACCGGCAAGCACATGTATCCTGCATCAGGAGCCTCTCTCACCTCTGCCTCGGCCCGGCCCTGATAGTAAATTCAAAATCTGTTGTCGACCCATAATACACGAAGAGGGCAAAATTGGTCTATGATAGGCCAATCATAATTGGTTGTGTATATGCACCCTAGGTAACAAATTGTATTGTGAAATTGAAAGGGTTTTTTGTTTTCGATCTGATCTGGTCAAATTTCCTATTTCTCTAGGTAGCTTGAGATTGGATATGTCGGAAAATTCAGATCAACTTTACCAAGCATTGTATGGCGAGTGATGTATGGTCAAATTGTTTTCAACCAGAATAAATTGTCTATAACCATTCAGTAGTACATGACAAACTTTGTTGTGTTTGTATAAACAACAAAAATGATAAAAATATGAAAACGTGTGTGTGTGTATATTATGTGTATGAAAAGAGGATCTCCCCATCAGTCCCGCCCCCCGGCAGCTTGGAGAAAGGACGCCACATACTGAGACAGTGGGGGCGGAGGCAAAACGCACTGGCAAACTTCAGCAAAAGTTAACTTATTAGAAAATGAATTTTACGTGTTATAGAACATTAGTAGTATAGAAAAGAGTCTCCTATTTTTATTTTCACTTTTATAACTTTATTTTTAAGAGTGCTTCAGACTGTCACAGTTGCAGTTTAGAAATCCAAACTCTGTTTTGTTTAGCTGAAAAGGATACAGACTGAATGGCCCTTTGAACTTTATTGCAGTAAAACCTCATTAGAATCTTTATCTCACTGTTTCTCAGCTGTTGTGGCTTCTATTCACTGTTCAGGAAACTGGGTGGAATGGGACAAGCTGTGGACAAGCTCTTTTGCATAGATAACATTTTTAACTCTTGCTGTACTGGAAAACAGAACAGGACTTGTCATAAACTTATTGTAGGGCTAGTGCTATATGTGTATAGGTCTATCAAATCATGTCAAATGCCACTTCAGGTATGCATTAATTAATTGATTGATTGAATATGGCGGCTACTTTAAATATGACCCTCATTGTTAGCTACCATTATTTTATAACTATGCGGAGCCAGAATTTTGCTGCTTCCATTTATTGGCTGGGTGGGACTTAGTCCGGCTTACGCCATGTTACACCTATCTATGTGCAGGGTGGGCCAAGCCATTGACCTCAGTAGTAAATTCAAGACCCGAAGATTATTTCTGGAAAGGTCAGTGTCGGAGTTGGCTACTCAGCCTTCCTTATTTTACTCCAACAAATAAAAACTTTGATTAAATTCTCAATTCCGGCCAAGGTTTAAAAAATGTTTTCCCAGTTGATAAGTAGCGATGCGAACAGTTGTGCTTGACATGCAGATTGAATGTACATTGTATGCATTTTATGTCTGACTGCTTGATGAGTTATATTGCTATTAGTGGATTATTTTTCCCCCGCTGATATAGAATGATAAATGTGTATTATTGATTCTATGCAGCGAGGTTGAGAAAGGCATTATCCTGAAATGTTATGCAGATTTTATGTTTTATGGATGGATGTGTTACCTCTGTGCAGGTTATATATAGAAGTGTGTGAATTACCGGTAATACAATTATCGTTAATATCTAACAATATTCTTTGTTAGTAAATTGTAAATAATGTAAATTATCGTAATAAAATATCAGTATGTATTAACAATATTTTACTACAACTTAACCTAACCCTACTCTCACACAGAACCCTCCCCCTCTGATGCCTAACCCTAAAACCCCTCTTCCTGATGCCTAACCCTAAAACCCTCTTCCTGATGCCTAACCCTAAAACCCTCTTCCTGATGCCCAACCCTAAAATCCCCCTTCCTGACGCCTAACCCTAAAACTCTCCTTCCTGACGCCTAACCGTAAAACCCCCCTTCCTGACACCTAACCCTAAAACCCCCCTTCCTGACCCCTAACCCTAAACCCCCCTTCCTGATGCCTAACCCTAAAACCCCCTTCCTGATGCCTAACCCTAAAACCCCCCTTCCTGACACCTATCCATAAAACCCCCCTTCCTAGCACCTAACCCTAAAACCCCCCTTCCTCACCCCTAACCCTAAAACCGCCCTTCCTGACCCCTAACCCTGAAACCCCCCTTCCTGACCGCTAACCCGTGTGTGCGCCATGTTTGTGACCTCAGCAAATCACTAATCACTGGGGATCGCTACAGTGAGAACACTACCATTGATTTGCATTGCCATAGAGCTTTTTCAAGCGCTAGTTATTTCCAGACAAGCTGAAATCACCGGTAAAGCACTCCAGTGTGAATGAGGCCGTACATTAATATCACGGCAAAATCGCAGCGATTTTAATGTAGGTCAATGGAGGTGTTTTTTCAAAAAAGGAAAACGACCCGCAAAACGTCTCTGCAGTGTGTCAGGGCCCTCAGACTGCGAATCAATGAAAAAAAAAGTTTTGGCGAACTTAAGTGTCCAGGCCAATTAAATATCTACCACAACAGAATCAGAATCAGAATCAGATTCTTTATTATCGCCAAGCACGACTGGGTGGTGCCCGGAATTGGGCTTGGCACGTACAGGGTACTGATACAGGATATAGATACAGATACAGGACAAATCAAGCAGTTAGAAAGGAACACAACATTTGCAGAGAGAGACAATGTCGCATAAGTTACAACACAAAAACATCAAAAAGTCAGTTTGAGATAGAGCGCCGTCTATCTGTGTGTAGAGCGCCTCCGTGCCGGCATGGTGTTGTGGTGTGAGGATGAAGAAGAGAAGAACCGAGAGCCCGATATGGTGTAGTATGTCAAGGTAATTGGATAATTAGAAAGAGTATGAATTGTATACTCACAAACCAGGGTTACCTCCAGGCAACCACTGTATAGGCAGGTGAGGAGATTAGCCTGTCCTCACTCAGGAATAAGAAGTCGCTCTCTGTAGGCTTGAAAAACAAGAAGGGGTATCCCCCTCCACCAAAGGTGGATACAATCAGTATTATGGTAGAGAACAGAGGCGCCAAAAGGATAAAAACAATATTTAAAAGTTTTAAAATTATTGCTTAGGAGGCAGTGGTGGACTCACCTCCCACAAGCAGACACAACAACTGTGTATTCACAAAAGGGACATTTATTGGTATACTCCAAATAAGGTCGCAACGCGTTTCGCAGGTCAAACCCGCTTCATCAGGCAATTATAGGAAGGAGCACACAACTGGGGGTAAGAGGCAACACATTTGTACAAATCCTGAACAGACTGCATATCAATAAACAAATATTTGTATGATGGAATTCACTGGTGTGATTTAAATTAACGGGAAGAGGTGGCTAATTATTGTATTTTGGGGGTGGAGGGGGGGGCGGGGGAGAGGGGGGGGGAAAGGACGGAGGGCCGGGGGGGGGGGGGGGGGGAATGGGGAAAGATTTGGAGATGGGAAATGGGAGGGGGGGGGAAGAAGGGTGGGGGGGGGGGGGGTTTAGGGGGAAGAAAGATAGTGGTAATTTTAAGTATTACATCATAGCATTAATATTCATAAACATAATCATAAACATAATCAAACGTTAATCTCAAGCATGTGGCGAGATACTTTCATAACATACAGTAAACAGTATCATAATTCAAATATATATTTTTTTACCCATACATATGTGTATTGGGAGCGGTTAGCCTATATGAAATAGTGCAAAGGAGTTCAGGGCTGGCAATAGTACATTGGGTATTTAAGAAAGACATGCAGAGTAATTTCTAGAAGACACATAATGAACAAGCATCAAAACAGATTCACTTACCAGCAGTATGTCCAGATAGCACCTGGCGCCTCAGTGGCCAAGTAGTACTGAACTGCTGTTTATATAGTGTTGAACTCCTCCCCTTAGCTAATTGGAATGTGGGGGAGGGCACTTAGTTACGTCATTACGCATGTGTACATGCGTATTTTGATGCGTAATGGCAGTGGCTGGATAGTGTACTGGCTAAGGGTGCTGCCTTTGACATGGGAGACCAGGGTTCAAATCCCGGCCGAGTCAAGTACCCATCCAATAAGGAATTCAAGGCAAGATTCCCTAACAATGCAGGGTGGCCTCTCGAGCGCGTCCCTGTGGCTGCAGCTTTTGAGTGCTTTGAGTCTGACAGGAAAAAAGCGCTATGCAAATGTTTGGATTATGGATTATTATTAATGGCGGTCAAGGATTACGTATGCGTACATGCGTATTTTGACGCGTAATGGCGTATATGGATTGCATATTGTCAATGCGCGATGAAAAAAGGGGCGCATGCGTACTAGCATGATGCCATGCGTACGGTGGCATGGAATGGGAATGTGGCGTATATTTGAACGTGTTGGAATGCGGAACCATTGCTCAAAATAAGAGAACCACTATTTAATATTAATACATTTCAGGTTACTTGATCTGACAGTATATACCATTGTGGCTGTACAATTATATGCAATTATTGTCATACGATTTTCTCTGCATTGCAACAGTACTATCTATCAATGTAAACGCATATACATGTAAAAATGAGTAAAATTGATAATACAAATAAAAAAATATAAAAGGTTCCGACTAGCCAACTAAAACATAGAGTATGGATAAAAACATGATCACGTTGGAATACTAAGCATAACGTTCTTAACATAAATACGCTCAAAAACAATTATAAAAATGAGCTAAAAACCCAAGAGGAATATAATAGTAAATAAAATAAATAAAAGATTATAAAAACTCGAACTTATAACACAGACCGATAAAAGAGGCGACTAAGTTAAAATAATATTGGAATGTTATGATCAGTGAATTTTTTCTAGTTGTTCGTTGAGTCCCTCCGGAATGAGAGTCCTCAGTATTTGTATCCAGAACATTTCTCTCGCTTTCAGTATTTCAAAAGCATTGTGCTGTTGTGGGTTAATGGATTCTATAAGTGTTATACGGAATAAAGTGGGGTCATTGTGATGGTGAGTGCCGAAGTGTCTCGAGACGCTGTGAAAGGGAAAGTTTTTCAGTATGTTTCTTTTGTGTTGTCCAATTCGGCTGCGTGCTGGTTGTGTGGTACGGCCCACGTACTGGAGGTGACACGGGCAGGAGATCACATATATGATATATCTTGAAGTACAGGTAATCGGGTGTTTAATTGTATAGTTTGTTTTGGTGGCATTGGAGCAGAATGAGGTGGTGATATTGATAAATGGGCAAGCTTTGCATCTAGTATTATTGCATGGAAAACAGCCCGGGGAGTGTGCAACGTTTGGAATTGAGTTGGATATTTGTGTACGAAGTTTGCTGGGTGCTAGTAAGTTGCGCAAGTTGGGGGCTCTTCTAAAGGTGATTTGAGGTTTTTGTGGGATAGATTGTCGCAGATAAGGGTCTTGTAGTAGAATATCCCACCTATTCGTTAGAATTGACCGGATCTGTGGGTGTTGGGCATTGTATCGTGTGATGAATCGGGGGCAGTCCACGCTAAGTGGCTTAGTGAGGAGCTGAGTTGGGTTGTGCGATGGAGTTGTTTTGGCTTTAAGGGAGCACCCTTAGCCAGTACACTATCCAGCCACTGCCATTACGCATCAAAATACGCATGTACACATGCGTAATGACGTAACTAAGTGCCCTCCCCACATTCCAATTAGCTAAGGGGAGGAGTTCAACACTATATAAACAGCAGTTCAGTACTACTTGGCCACTGAGGCGCCAGGTGCTATCTGGACATACTGCTGGTAAGTGAATCTGTTTTGATGCTTGTTCATTATGTGTCTTCTAGAAATTACTCTGCATGTCTTTCTTAAATACCCAATGTACTATTGCCAGCCCTGAACTCCTTTGCACTATTTCATATAGGCTAACCGCTCCCAATACACATATGTATGGGTAAAAAAATATATATATATGAATTATGATACTGTTTACTGTATGTTATGAAAGTATCTCGCCACATGCTTGAGATTAACGTTTGATTATGTTTATGATTATGTTTATGAATATTAATGCTATGATGTAATACTTAAAATTACCACTATCTTTCTTCCCCCTAAACCCCCCCCCCCCCCTTCTTCCCCCCCCCCTCCCATTTCCCATCTCCAAATCTTTCCCCATTCCCCCCCCCCCCCCCCGGCCCTCCGTCCTTTCCCCCCCCCCTCTCCCCGCCCCCCCCTCCACCCCCAAAATACAATAATTAGCCACCTCTTCCCGTTAATTTAAATCACACCAGTGAATTCCATCATACAAATATTTGTTTATTGATATGCAGTCTGTTCAGGATTTGTACAAATGTGTTGCCTCTTACCCCCAGTTGTGTGCTCCTTCCTATAATTGCCTGATGAAGCGGGTTTGACCTGCGAAACGCGTTGCGACCTTATTTGGAGTATACCAATAAATGTCCCTTTTGTGAATACACAGTTGTTGTGTCTGCTTGTGGGAGGTGAGTCCACCACTGCCTCCTAAGCAATAATTTTAAAACTTTTAAATATTGTTTTTATCCTTTTGGCGCCTCTGTTCTCTACCATAATACTGGTGTGAGGATGGGCAGTTACGTGGGGAGAGTTCAGAAGGTTGACAGCCGGGGGAAATAAACAGTTTTTATGCCTTGAGGTCTTGGTGAAGATAGACCAGTACCGGAGTCTCCGGCTCGAGGAGAGCTGACTAAAGAAGCGATGGCCTGGGTGTATGGGGTCGTTGGTGGTCGTTTAATGCTCTGGAGTCCAGCCTGGAATGGTAAATGGTAAAGGAAGTCCAGAGAGGGAAGGGATCTCCCGATGATCCTCTCCGCTGATCTGATGACCCTCTGCAGTTTGAGTCTGTCGCTGGCAGAGGAGCTGACATACCAAACCAGGATGGAAGAGCATAGGATAGATTCGACTGTAGCGGAGTAGAAGTTTGTCAGAAGTTTTTGGGCCATACCAAACTTTTTTAGTTGGCGGAGAAAGAAAAGTCTCTGTTGGGCTTTCCTCTGTGTGGAGGCAGTGTTGGCTTTCCACTTCAGGTCATTAGAGATGGTTGTGCCCAGAAGGCAGACGCTGGGGACTCTTTCCACCTCCTTGCCATCGATGCAGATTGGGGGCGGGGTGGAGGCGCAACCCCCTTCCTCCTCCTCCCACCCTGGCAACACTTTATTATAATCCAACTATAAATTTACAGTCTAATGTTGAGTTTTTATTATTTTCCAAGGACTTCAACCAATAGTTAAATTCTTTTTATAAAAATAATATCTGCAACCCGGGTGCCAAGCAAGGCAGTGTGCCAGCAAGCCTCACTGCCAACACATTGTAGCTTTTCCCCCAAAATAATTAAAACCTATAATATATTTTCTAAGCTGGCTATTGAATGAATGTATGTCCCTCCGCCACAAACACGCCCCGCTCTGATTGGCTGTGGCCCCTGTCTTTCCCCTCTTTGATTGGCCACATGCACTCCTACCCTGCCCAGCCTAGTGGGCGCCACCAGCTAGTAATTAAATGTTTTCTATAAACATGATGTCAGGACACACAACTGTGATGATTTGCTCAGCTGCCTGTGCAGGCAGGCAGCTTTTTGACCATTGTGTAGGTTTGCATGCTGCAGGACTCTGGAAAGAAGAGCTTCTGTCAGTTTTGCAGCTTGTGCTTGCTGAGGAATTTGCATACGTTGTCATGCAAATTGCCTGGCCACATTCATTGGAGGCGTGTACTATAAGTACTATGTGTTTCCCACAATGCTTGGCTGTTCATAAGGATTCCTTCCTGTGAAACACTCCTGGAGGAGTGTCAGCCTTACTTTTTGTTTGAAGATCAGCTTAGAGTAATTCCTGAAACTGCGCTAGGCAGGTTTCTCTAGTGCAGTTAGGATTGCTTATCTGTTTTGTTTGTTCTGTTGCGATTGTCCTGTCCCAGCGGTGGTCGACAGGAAATCGTTCTGATCTCTGTTCTTGGAGTATACCTGGTGCAGCGGTTGCTACCAGCTATCTCTTCTGTTCTGTCTCACTTGGATCGCACTAGCATCCTGCTCTAGCGCTGTGGATCCTTCTGTTCTGTCTCCTTGGATCGCGCTAGCCCCTTTTCGCTAGTGCTGTGGATCCTTCTGCTCTGCCTTCCTGGATCCCACTCGCCTTGCGCTAGTGCTGTGGATCCTTCTGGTCTGCTACTCTGTTCTGTCTGCCTGGATCGCACTCGCTTCGCGCTAGTGCTGTGGATCCTTCTGTTCTGTCTACCTGGATCGCACTGGCATCCTGTGCTAGTGCTGTGGATCCTTCTGTTCTGTCTTCCTGGATCGCGCTAGCCAATTTCGCTTGTGCTGTGGATCCTATCTCTCGCTTGTCCCTGTTTTTGTGTGTCTGTCTTGTCTGCTACGAACGCTTGCTGGAGGCTCGGTGAGGTAACCGTTAAGCAAGCATTCGCGTCCTCATGTTTCATGTTTGTCTGTCGATTGTTAGTTAGGCGTGCTTGTCTCTATTGTGCTTATCACGCGGAGACCGCGCATAACCGCGTGCACTGTTGCGAATAAGTGCGGTGTTCGCGGTTAGCTAGCGTTTGTTATTTTCCGTATCTCCTCATTGTATGATTTGCTGTGCCTTTACTACTCTCGTGCTCCGCCTTGCTGTAACCTTGTGTCACGTCTGGCGATCGCACCTCTCGCGATCGCGTTCCTACTTCTTATCTGCTGTGGTGTGTGCGCGGTCGCGGGGTGACGACTAGTTTGGTGCACACACATACAACCTGTCCCTTTGCTCGTTCGCAATCGCTTCTCTTGCGATTGCGTTCTGCGCTTCGTACAATTCCTGTCTGGCATTTGTGGAGGTATAGAGGATTGGTTCCTCTGCACTCCACAACGCCATCTACCGACAGGAATTTCCCTCTACAGGTGAGTAGCACCTTTTCCTGGGTTCCTGCAATTATACGCTTGTGGAGGATTTCCGCCGTATCAGCGCACGCGTTGTGCGCTGATCACGGAGGAAGTTCCACAATCGTTACAACAACAAGGCAATTTAAAGGGAATCCGAGGTGAGAGGGATGTGGAGGCTGCCATATTTATTTCCTTTTAAGCAATACCAGTTTCCTGGCTATTCTGAGGATCCTCTACTTCTAATACTTTCGGCCATAGCCCCTGAACAAGCATGCAGCAGATCAGGTGTTTCTGACATTATTGTCCTATCTGACAAGATTAGCTGCATGTTGTCTTTGCTCAGTTGCAGTATATTAAGTGTCCCTAAATGAAAAAACATGAACTATATTGACCTTTCCCCTCTCCCTCTGCTCTCAGAAATATGTAAAAAAAATGTAATATATAGAAAATATGTAGAAAAATGAAATATGTAGAAAAAATTGCTTATCAGTGATGTTTACTATATTCCTATTTTCTTTTAAAGAGACTCTGTAACAAAATTTTGAGCCTTATTTCTTCTATCCTATATGTTCCTATAGCTGTTCTAATGTGCTCTGTCTTACTGCAGCCTTTCCTATTTGCACAGTGGCTGTATTATCTCTGTTATATGATCTAATCTTCTCTCCTGTGTCGGGTCTGTCGGGCTGAGCAGTCAGGCTGGAATGTGCTGTGCTGCTTGTGATTGGGTAGAAGCTATACACACCCTCTCCAGGCCCCCTGCACACTCTGTATGACTCACACAGTCAGCTCTTCTCAGCCTATCCCTTGCTATGTCTTTTGTTTGTTAACACTGCCTAAAAATGGCAATTACAAGCCAGGATTGCAGCAGGGAGTGGCAGAAACAGCACAGAGGGGCCCAGGAGAACATAATGAATAGAATGGTATGCTTTTTATTGTAAGAATTTTACAGTACAGATTCTCTTTAACCAATACCAGTTGCCTGGCTATCCTGCTAAACGTCTGCCTCTAATGCTTTTAGCCATAGACCCTGAACAAGCATGCAGCAGATCAGGTGTTTCTGACATTATTGCCAGATCTGACAACATTAGCTGCATGCTTGTTTCTGGTGTTATTTAGACACTGCTACAGCCAAATAGATCAGCAGGACTGCCAGGCAACTGGTATTGTTTAAAAGGAAATACATCTCACTACAGTTGTCCTTTAAGCTAGAAACGGAGCAGAGCTCATGACAATTTGAACTTTCCTGCAGTAAAACCTTATCTCAAGCTGTCTTACACTGTTTCCTGGCTGTTTAAGTGCTTTAGAAAACAGGACTGTATGCTACCTGGTGGGTCGAAGAGTTCAAAGAATTTTTTTGCTTAGATATTAACTGAATTTATTTAAACCCTTCCGGTACTGGAAAACAATATGAGACTTTTTTCTTTGCAACTAATGTTCTATTTCTTAGCTGTACTACACATATAATTCATTATCTCATAAGTCTATTTTCGCTTCAGATTTCCTCTAACTATCCTCTTAGATTGAATTGAATCCTGGACTTCTTGAGCTGGTTCTTCTGACCCTGGGAATGGTTGTGGCTGCTGCAAACTTTCATTCATGCAATCAAGAGATCTGCTTATCCTGAAAAATCTTCTGCTCTCTCCCCAGTAATTTAATTCTATGGAGGCAAAAGGAAATTGTTACATGAATATTATTCTGCATTTTCTTGAATTAGCATTCATTTTGTACATGGCACATCTGTACTTGGTAAGAATGAAAGTACCTGGCTGATTGTATCCTGTAGATCCTGTTACTTTTGAGATGACAGAGCTGTTTCACTGGACAAATCAGGTCTCTCTCTGGTTGCTGTCCAGACTCCTCCCCTATCTCATCATTGCCCATATGAGGTAGTCAGGGAGGAGCTTGGAGGGGGTGGGGAACCAGGCTTTTCCTGAGAGCACAGATCACCAGACCTCACCCACCTTCTCCCTCTGCAGTTGCATACTTAGGGAATTTGACACCCGGTGCTGATTATTCACAGATTCCCCCCCAAAAAAAGAAAAAATCATGGAAGGGTTGGCGGGTTGGGGCACCGAGTGTGTCGCTGCAAATTTTGGGATTTTTTAGGAAAAGAAGTCATCAGGATGTGGACGGAGCTAACCGTTATGAAACTCTGTACTCTTAAGGCGCATACACACGCCATACTTCTGCAAACGACGGGTCCGCCAGACCCTCCAGCTGGGCGGACGTTCTGCCGACAATAGCACGTGTGTATGCGCTATCAGCAGACTGATAAAGCTGTCTCTGAACAATCCGCTGAGGATTGTTCCGAAACAGCTTTATCAGTCTGCCGACAGTGCGTACACACATGCTACTTTTGGCAGAACGTCCGCCCAGCTGGAGGGTCTGGCGGACCCGTCGTTTGCAGAAGTATGGCGTGTGTATGCGCATTTACAGTGGCGCAGAAGATGTCAGTGCTGTATAAATACACAATAATAATATGGTAGGACATTAGAGACTATGACTATGGCAGGATTAGATTGTGAGCTCCTCTAAGGACAATTAGAAAAGGAGGACATATGAAAGAGGGGGATTCATAGGAGGAGAAAGGAGGTAAAGAGGTAGAGGCATATGACAGAGTGCCTGGTGGAAGAGGAAAAATGGCAGAAAGACCTTTCACCAGGACTGCAGACATCACCAGTGCTGTTTGGCAGGGAAATGCTGTTAAAATAAGCCACTAAAATCTAAAAAGAGGAAAGGGTCATGAGGGAAGACAACAGGGTGGGAGGGGGAGCTGGGAAAAGAGATAAGATTACCTGCAATCAAGCTAATCTTAATTGCCAGGAGCTTGCTTCTCTGCTCACTACAGAAGTTGGCTGTCAACACCTGTATCACTGGCTTCTGCTACAGCAGACTTCCCTGCATTATTGATTAATTACTCTGATTAGGATAAATAGTCAATAGTCCAGGGCACTCTGGTATTACACCAGCCAGTGCACAAGGCTACTAATGACAGGCATCTTCTGAAGCACTAAACCCATCCTGCCACCTCCCCTGCTAATGTCCGAGCTGCAGCACAGCAATCATTATCTCTACTCACCCTGCTGCTCTGCACATTCACTCACTGCAGGTTGTGTGTAGAGAGCAAAGAGATACATTGCCCACGGAACAGGAAGGGGGAGTGGTGCTGCATCTAGTGCAGGAAGTAGTACAGTCCTCTGCACTGCCTGCTGCTATTTTCCTGAATGTTGCCCAAACTATGAAAAAAGGTCTCAGGTGGAAGAACACAGTGACTGAGCACCACAGTGGCACCCCTAGCCATAGCTACACCCGGTGCTGTGAACACCTGCAGCGCTATGGTAGGTACGCCACTGTCCCTCTGCTGAGAGAGGATTGAGTTCTGCTCACTTGGTGAGAAATGCCAACTTTCCTGGTAGCTGTGAATGGATCCTGGGTCATGTGACTGCCTTTTCCAAAGGGAATGTCTCTAGAGCAGTTGCATCAAGATGAAAATCATTAATGGAACAGACCCCGATTTACCTTCACTACCAGGAGAGAGAATTTAGGTGTTAATCTCCCTCCCTTTTTTCACACGCTTTTAGACCCTAAAACCAGCAAAAAATAATCATACCACAGAGAGATCATGAGCAGTCATGCACTCACTCACCTCCCTGGGATCCAGCACACACTTCTCCCTCCGTCCTCCAGGTGGCGCTGTAACCCTATAGTGACATCGCTGTCTGTTAGCGTGCCGACCAACTGAAATCTCACCAGAGGGGTCGAGATCCTGGGGGAGGGGAGGTGAAACACCGTACACGCTGCACTGTGTCCCTATACCTCCTGAAGGCTACCCCGAGTCAGGCACGGGATTATTGCTTCTTGCTTTTTTTTTTCCACCCCGAGCCTGACTCGGGGCTACCACCAAGGAGGTTAAAGTACACCTGAAGTGGAAGTGGGCTGTGGAGGTGTTAGATTCTTACCCCAGTAGTTGGACGTTTTTAGATGCTCCAGAAGTTTCCCATAATCCTTGTAAAGCCCACCGCCACCGTTCCAACGCAGGGACTCTCTGAATCTCCTGGCTGTTAAAAAGCACATCGAGACGGAGCATGCATGAGTAAGGACCGCACATGCCCAGTAGAACAAAGCCACCAATGTATAGCTGAAAGAGAACCCGAGGTGGGTTTTACAAATCCTAATTGCATACAGAGGCTGGGTCTGCATATAATGCCCAGCCTCTGACTCTGTTGCTATTTTATCTCCCCTCCCCCCCCCCCCCCCCCACCCTGTGCTTTGCTGTGCCCCCAAAAGTAAACCGCCGTGCTAGCGACACACAGCGTGTTGCCAGCAGGCTGTTTACATGTACACTATCACTCTGATTGGAGGGAAGGGACGCGGGCGGGGAGTGGCGAAATAGAGAAGGCGGGAGAGTGGCGGAGAGTGACAGTGTACATGTAAACAGCCTGCTGGTGACACGCTGTGTGTCGCTAGCATGGCGGTTTACTTTGGGAGGCACAGCAAAGCAGTAACTCAAATACAAAGTGGGCTGAAATTGTATACCTGGATCTAGTTGCGGGCCAACCTCAATGTCTACTACTGACCACCTCCCTCCCTTATAAAGTTCCCAGGTGTCTAATGGCCCCCCTCCAACCTCTATACAGTTCCCTGGTGTCTAGAGGCCCCCACCCTCCCCTATATAATTCCATAGTATCTACTAGTGGCCCCCACCCTCGCTTATACAGTTCCCTAGTGTTTAGTGCTTTCCCCCTCCCTCCCCCATAGGCTTTCCCTGGTGTTATAGGGCTTCACCTCCAATATTGTTCCCCTGGTGGCCCAGAGTGGGCCAAACACAATGCAAAGTGGGAAAACAACATGAGGGCCAAATTGAATGGCTCTGAGGGCCAGTTTTGGCCTGCAGGCCGGAGTTTGACATTTATGGTTTAGAGGGTTAAGAGGGTTCTCTGCATAGGCACGGGGTGCTGGAGGAGGATCCAAAAAGCCTCTGCACTATCCAGAGGGTTCCCACTGCAGAGGTCAGTATCAATGTGTACTTTAAGATAAACCATCACCAAAAATGACTTCATAGGAGACCAAAAGCAGCTAACAATTTAAAATTACTGCCTGTGTCTCTTTTCCAGAGACACACTGTAGGGAAAATAACATAATGAATAAAATTGCTTATTTTTTACAATATTTGTTTATAGATTATTTAGTCAGTGTTTGCCCATTGTAAAATCTTTCCTCTCCCTGACTGGCCACTAACGGTCCAATTTCTAGCGAAAAATCGTTCGAGCGATCAGAAATTCTGATCGGACGAAAAATCGTTCACTACACTATCAACTAACCAATCATTGCTTCCTATTTATCACGACCACCAAGAAAATCCAAATTTTCGTTCGACGAAAATTCATTCAGGCGACATTTTTTTCACTCGTTCATAATCGATTGTGTCCACCAATGGAGATTATTTACAGCCAATCCAATCAGAATTTGTGATCGCTCTAACGATTTTTCGCTAGAAATTGGACCGTTAGTGGCCAGCTTTACATTCTGAAATGTATCACTGGTGGTATCATCTTTAGTCCTGCCAGCTGATCTGTACAGAATGTTGATTACTGAGAGTTCTATGCCCAGCGGGAGATACTGCTTGCTTGGTTATTACCCACAATGCAGCGAAGATCACAGACAGGAAACGGCCAGGACCATGGTCATGATGACATCACACTGTGGAGTGGTTTCACCATATTATCAGCCATACCGAACCCCCTGATGATCTGTTAGAGGAAATTTAAAGATCTTTCATGGGAAAATGGATATCGGCTACTGATTGGGAGGAAGTTCAAACCTGAGTTAAAGTCCCTCTTTAAAACACCAGTTTGTGAGCTCTGATGTAATTGTGTAACGCCTCACCCCTGAATCCACAGGTGCTAGAGGAGGCTAGGAAAGCCAAGACTGACTAGTCAGGTTAGTAAAGTGTATTCCCATAACAGATGAGTCATGTTATGCCTGTTGGGGAGAATGTGCTGTGTTGTAACTTTCACAATGTAGCAAATTTAGACTGTATACAAAATAAACATTTACACAATGGTATTCTGAGAAGCAGGTTCTCCAGATACACCAACTGGCAAGATGTTTTAGTGAGATTAGTTCGGGGCCTTGACTGCCGGGTCAAAGGTCAAAGGCAACAGAGGTGACTGTAACATCCATCATCTCGTAGTGTTTAACGACGTCCTGAATTTATGTAGGGCCCTTCTGAGGATCAGATGATCAGGTTGAAGGTTTAGTGTCATTTGCACAGTTGTTCATCAAAGTAGCCAAAGGGTTGTTCCACAGAACTGGAGGGTGGTGGGCTGAGGAAATTCATGGACTGAGAAAACACTGAAAAAACGGAGAAAAGTAAGAACGAATAACAAAAGCCAATAGTGCAATACAGTCTATTAAAACACCAGGATACATAATGTAAAAGAGTGTCACTCATGAGTTTCTGGTTGCAAAATAATTGCAACCACAAATAAGGCTTACGGAGGAATTCCCACCCACCTTCGGGCTTGCAAGGAAGCTCAAAGATTGCATTCTTGAGGCTGGGGACACACTAGGCAGTGCGTGAAAGGTTGTGTTTTGCTGCATATGCGTTCGCACGTTTTTAGTGCATTTATTGTGCGTTTTTTTCACCGCACGTTTTTTCTTGCATTTTGCGCTTTAATGCTCCTCAGAGGAGCCAATTAACTTATCTGTATGTTTTTGGAATGTGGGAGGAAACCGGAGCGCTCGGAGGAAACCCACACAGACACAGGGAAAACATACAAACTCCTTGCAGATAGTGCCCTGGCTGGGATTCGAACCAGGGACCCAGCGCTGCAATGCAAAAAATCTTAATTAAAGCTTTAGTGCTGATAAAATTTCTAAAGTTTCCTCCACCTCTCCATAATAAAAGAAAAGAGACTTACTATAATCAGACCCAGATTATAAGGTCTAATTGCACTCTATAGTAACTCCTTGGAGGAACCGTTTGTAATCATCAAACCGCCTCTTCAGCTTTCAGGGATCAAAACCCGAATCATCTACCATGTCAAGAAAAAACGAATGAAACGTCTCTAAGTACAACCGGTTTCGCTAAAACAGGGGCTTCTGTTGAGGCGAAAAGGTGCTGCAGCAATATTTATCTCTTACCGAAATGATCTGGTAAAACTGGACGCCCATCTGACATATGCATTCCACACGCAGATTGGCATAGACATCCTGGATACTATATATGTTTAACTGGATAATTAGGTATGAGATATCTCTTAATTATTGCCACACCTTTTTTTCTCAATGGAAGACCCTGAGGAAGCTTGTTTTAGCAAAACTGAACGGGTGGGATGGACATTGGTGCAGCAGCAGTGTCTGAGACAGGTGATTTTTAGATTTTGGGTCCCTGTAGGATGGGCCCATATGTAAGTTTTATGAACGTGGATTTTTAAACTGCTGGAACAAGCATGCAGCCAGTGGAGTCACACCTGGAACAAGCATACATCAGAACTCCCTAACACTGCAGGGTGGCCTCTTGAGGGCGTCCCAGTGGCTGCAGTTCTTGAGTGCTTTGAGTCCAACAGGAGAAAAGGCTATACAAATGTTCATATTATTAATATATTATTATCAAGCATAGTCACACCTGGGACAAGCATATAGCCAGCTGAGTAAAACCTGGAACAAGCATGCTGCCAGTGGAGTCACACCTGGAACAGGCATGCCACCAGTGGAGTCACACCTGTAACAAGCATGCAGCCTGCAGTCACATCTGGAACAAGCATCCAGCCAGTGGAGTCACACCTGGAACAAGCAGGCAGCCAGTGGGGTCACACCTGGAACAAGCATGCAGCCAGAGGAGTCACATCTGGAACAAGCATGCAGTCAGCAGAGTCACACCTGGAACAAGCATGCAGTCAGCAGAGTCACACCTGGAGAAAGCATGCAGCCTGCAGTCACACCTGTAACAAGCATGCAGCCAGTGGGGTCACACCTGGAACAAGCATGCAGCCAGAGGAGTCACATCTGGAACAAGCATGCAGTCAGCAGAGTCACACCTGGAACAAGCATGCAGTCAGCAGAGTCACACCTGGAGCAAGCATGCAGCCAGCAGAGTCACACCTGTAACAAGCATGCAGCCAGTGAAGTCACACCTGGAACAAGCATGCAGTCAGCAGAGTCACACCTGGAACAAGCATGCAGCCAGTGGAGTCACACCTGGAACAAGCATGCAGTCAGCAGAGTCACGCCTGGAACAAGCATGCAGCCAGTGGAGTAACACCCGGAACAAGAACACAGCCTGCAGTCACACCTGGAACAAGCATGCAGCCTGCAGTCACACCTGGAGCAAGCATGCAGCCAGTGCAGTCACACCTGGAACAAGCATGCAGCCTGCAGTCACACATGGAACAAGCATGCAGCCAGCAGTGTCACACCTGGAACAAGCATGCAGCCAGCAGAGTTGGAACACGGGGTCTTTTGAGAAGTGTTCCTCCACATTTGCTTTATTTATGTTTATTGATTTCGGTGCAGCTGGATCCTGTGCTCGGTTTCGTGCCTGTGCTGGATACTTCTTCTCTGTGGACTGATATCACACACCGTGTTATCTCAGATATCGATCGGGCGTGCAGATCGGCTGTTTGCAGGCGATGCAGAGGATCGGCGTAGCAGTCAGGAGCGGAGAGTCCCCCGGGGGAACATGGCTCTTCCGATCACCTTTGTGCGACCTTGATGTGATTCCCCTAAGGAGGACACTCCAGCCTCCAATCTTCAATGTCACAGCCGCAGCCACAAAGTCATTTATCATCCGTGTTGCTGTACGCCGCGCACGCGTCGGCCCCGCCGCTGCACCGCTCTCTCCACAATGACCCCTAAACAGGTGAAGAGATATCAAGAGCGTTCCTATTCCCCCAGTTCCTGGGCTAATATCTCGCTGACACAGTACAAACCGCACCAAGGCTCCAGATTACAGAAGGAAGTCGTTTGGGGACAAAATAGTGACCCGCCAATAGAAAACCTTCTGCATGATATAAATACAACAGCCATTTCTTCTAATGCCTGGTACACACTATACAGGTCTGATCTGATTTCTGTTTTTCTGATCGATTTTGACTTAGTGCAATCGATTTTGACTTCTGTGCAAAATGAAACAGAAAAAAACGATTGGAAATCAGATTGAAACTTTTGGAAATGTACGATTCGATCCAAAAGCTGATGGGAAATTGCATGGTGTGGTACCAGGCATACAGGTGCAAGCTACTGGTCTGTCAGAGTGTCCACGCATTACTTGATTTTTGGCAGAGATCAATATTGGCACAAACAATCTGAATAGGAGTACAGGTAATAACAAACTACAAACTATGTCCCAACAGGGGTCCTGACCTATATGCAGGTCCGGATTTGTACTCTTTACCTCCCTAGGCCACTATCACCAACAGTATAGGTAGTCAGATGACCCCTCCCCCCTCCAGTATATGTAGCCAAATGACCGCTCCCCCTTCCCTCCAGTATAGGTAGCCTGATGACCCCCCAGTATAGGTAGCCAGATGACTCCTCCCCCCTTTCCCTCCAGTATAGGTAGCCAGATGACTCCCTTAATCCCTCCTTTTCCCACCCTCCACTTTTCAGTGTAAGTAGCCAGCTCGCCTTCACACCACAGCAGCCATCTGTCTCACTAATTTCTCCGCTCCTCTCCAGTGCACAAGTCCATAGCCGCCGGCCACAATGAAAACGTGCACAGAGAGCAAGGTGGCTGCTGCACAGGCAGCTCGCCTGATCTCCCTGCCTTGCAGCATTTGCAAGCTTGCAAATACTGCACCAGTTTAGCCTGCTGCTTTGGTGCCCTTCCTCCTGTGGTGCCCTAGGCCATGGCCCAGGCGGCCTTGGCCTAAATCCGGCCCTGCCTATATGTACAAAGATAGTGACGTAGGGAGGTCACTTTGTCGGTCAGCTAGGTATATAGTGGTGTACACCAGTGATCAACAGGTCTCTAGATAAATATATATACACATATGGGGAGGGACCCAGCACATATTAGCCATTATAGGTCAGTCTCACCTTCGTCATTAAATATATATATATATATATACACATCTAAAAAAAGCACACTGCTAATGTAATGAGAGTTCTTTGCTGATCCCCCCCAGGCGGCTGAAAATCAGTCAACAAGTACTACTACTGGGGTGTAGCTATTCACATCACAGCAGGGTACTAATACAAATGCAAGTGCAGGCATCTGGCATTTAAGAGTATGGTTAGTGTATCTGCAGTGAATAATTGATACAAGATTTCCATCACTCACAATCAACCAAGATACTCCTACAATATTGCAATGTAGCCCTCCAATTGTCATAACGATCAATTTCCGTCTGCAGTCGATCTAAACGATTGGCGATGCTGGGAAGATCTCGCTTGGCCAAGTGAGTTCAATTTCCTGATGACTGATGGACCCCCCTCAGGCTCCACCCCTAAGGGCCCCCCTGCAGCTGCATCCCTTGCAGGCGACGCCCCTGCCTCTGGGCCCCTGGTGAGTGTCGCAGGGGCCGCTTCTCCATCGGCAGGCCTCATCCTTTCTCCTGTGTCTTTCTCCACAGCTTTCATGCTGGAATCTATTAGACATCTGTTTGTACTACGCTGCAGCAATAGATCCTACCAGTGGTGTAACTAGAAATCACTGGGCCCCCCTGCGAAACTTTGGATGTGCCCCCCCCCCCTCTTTGCTCTCTGCACAGGAAAACCCAGAACCAATGTGACTCAATTGGCTAGTGCACACTTGGATGTTTTTTTCCCCATGCAGATAAAAATAGACAGCAGTGAAGCACTGCACACATTTTCTCTATCAATTACATCAGCTTCTGTGATAAAACATGCATGTTTTAACACAAGACACACATGGTGTATAGAAAATGCATACAGAAAAACGACAGAAGAGACGAGTGTGCTCCCAGCCTCATCTTATTACACTCACTCTGTCCATCTCTGGCTCTGGAGCAGAACTGGCTCTGCAGACTTCTCCAGTATCACTACAGTACAGAGCACTTGGGGAGGGGTAGAGAGGTTGGGGACAGGGCACTGTACACAAGACCCTGCTGCACGCTGACTAGGGACTGCCTACAAATCTTTGTTTACAAATCTCTAAATGATTCCTTATCAGTGGCTGAGCAAATGCAGTCATTAGAACAATCGTGAAGAGAACAGAAAACTTTTCCTCTCTCTGCCCTTAGTTGTCAGTCTCTTAGGACAGGGAAAAGAAATTTCTCCCCCCACGGGGTCCCCTGCGGCTTCTGGGCCCCCCTGCGGCTGTATCCCTTGCAGGGTCTATTGTAACACCCCTGGATCGTACTGCGATCAGATATGATCAAAGAGAGAGATCTACGTGGTGGCTGCAATCTCTTATTGGTCCAATACTACTGAGCATTTGCGATTTTCCGTTGTAAATCTGAAAATGGAAAATCGGAAATACTCTGTAGTACTGGACCAATCAGAGAATGTGGTGATTCACAGCAAAAATCTGAAAACGACAACAATTTTAGGCCAATCAGAAGACTCAAAAATACTCGGTAGTATCTAAGTCTTTTGATTGGCTTATAATTACCGCGGCAATACGATTTTAAAAATTCTTTAAACATTTTTTTTTTTAAAGGGGAACTGAAGTAAGAGGTATACGGAGGCTGCCATATTTATTTCCTTTTACTCAATACCAGTTGCCTGGCAGCCCTGCTGCTCCTCTTCCTCTAACACTATTAGCCATAGCCCCTGAACAAGCATGCAGCAGATCAGGTGTTTTATGCTGGATACACACCATGCGTTTCCGCGTCGAATGCGTCCGTCGATACGCGTCGATTCGATTATTTCCGAGCATTTCCGAACGCATTTCGATGATTTTTAGGTCGATTGCCATGTAAAGTATTGCAAATCGACCTAACGATCCATCGAAACGTGAATCGGACATGTCGGAAATAATCGAATTGACGCGTATCGACAGACGCATTCGACGCGGAAACGCATGGTGTGTATCCAGCATCAGACTTTAAGTCAGATCTGACAAGACTAGCTGCATGCTTGTTTCTGGTGTTATTCAGACACTACTGCAGAGAAATAGACCAGCAGGGCTGCCAGGCAGCTGGTATTGATTAAAAGGATATAAATATAGCAGCCTCCGTATCCCTCTCACTTCAGTTCCCCTTTAATTCTGCGATTGGTGGAATGCTTCCAAGGGCTGTGACTGACCTAAAGTTACTGAGTTGTGGTAAATCGGATTTCTGTGAAAATCTGATTTACCGATGCAGTTTCCGATTTCTGACCGGAAAATCTGAAAATGTCAGTTCTGGCGGCAATTTCCGACTATCCCTAATGATATATTTACTTTACGTGTATAGGGCTGTAATTTAATTACACACTTATCACAATTATTATGCCATGAATGTAGAGCTCCCCTTAAAGCTAATATATTAATTTAGGGCTCAGACACACTATAAGCACTTTTCTGAACACTTGCAATTGATTAGTGCTTTCTGATCGCTTTTTGAAAATCGCTATCATTTACTTTCATTAAAATTGCGTAAAAATCACAGCGATCGCGTACGTTTTTATGCATACACGATCGCAGTGATGGTGTTAATCAAGCGTTGAGCAAGTGCTCAAAAAAAAAGCACTTTTAGCGTGTTTGCCTTTGTAAAAACCCTGATTTACATTCTGAGATTTACCACAGGTGGCAACATCTTTACTCCTGTCAGGTGCAACGCTGTGGAAAGTTTGTTTCGGAGAATTCTGAAGCCAGTGAAAATATACTTGTTTCCCAGAATGCTTTGGGAGGAAAATTCTGCATAGCTAAACAGCCTAGGCTAAGCATTAGTGGGAGGGCAGGGCTACATACTAATCTACAGCAATTTAGAGATATAGGAAATGTTTCCGATGCTGAAACCAGGATAATCACTGTAAAATTGAGTATCCTGAAAAATGTACTGCATTCTACTATATGTCACAACGGTGCCCATATAGTGGAATAATGCAGTAAATTCCAAAAGCGATATATTGCTGAGGCTAAAGCCTGCTACACAATTCCAATTATGATTGGCCAATCACTGACCGATTTTACCACCTCCTTGTAGTATGAAGGTCAACAGATATTGAATACTATGAGCAGATTTTGTAGGAAAACCATTTCACACTTGTTGCGTTGCGGTACTCTCCTCTGCTGCCGTGGCCTAGTCTTTATGAGATGGGCCATAGTACCTGGTGCAGTACGACACGACAGAAGTGGTTCAGCCAATGCAGAGGCTGCAGCGTATTACCATGTGGGGAGCGCGGTACCTCAAGGCCTGGGACTCTATGGGAGTCAATGGCACCACCAGCAATCTTTTTGTGGTAGCCGTGTGCAGATTGGGTTAAAAGACAAGACGTACTTCCTGTACAGAAGCAAGCATGCCACCGGGGGTGGGGCTAATGAGAGCAAGCAGGTTGGAAGAAGCAGGCCGTACAGATTTCCCTGTCATTGCAGTTCCGCTTACAATGGTGCGGTGCGATGCGCTGGGGTAGAGCTCTTTCTTTTGCCGCATGCAAATTGCACCCTCATACTACATAGAGGTAGTCAAATTGGTCAAGGATTGGCCAATCATTGAAAGTATGGGCCTAGGCTGTTAGTTACACACAATTATCCCCACCAGAGCATTTTGGGGGATTCAGAGATCTTTTCTACTGGCTTTAGAACTCTCATTTATCAAACATTCCGCATAGATCCACTAGCACTAGACGTTGCCACATGTGATAAAATTCAGAAAATAAAGCATGGTACACATTCTTAATTATAACTGGCCAATCACTGACCAATTTCACCACCTTTATGTAGTATGAGAGTCAAACGATATTGAACATTATGAGCAGATAGCATAGGTAAACCCTGAGGTTCGCTTTACATTAAAATTGGCGTTAGTGCTGCGCGCCTGCCGCACCAACAAAAAGGCCGTCAGGGAATACCGCGCTACTACGCGGTACTGCCCATCTGCCATCCAGCCAAACAGGAAGTGATGCTTGCTTGCGGTCACTTCCTGTTTCCAAAATACGGACGTGCACGGAAGCATTTTGAAAAAATACGCTTCTGCACATGCATGTTGCAACGTCGCCGCACCCCCACCGCCAACATTTTAGAAATCCCTGCATCACAAAAGACTTCCGGTCCACTGCACGTCGATGCAGATACGAGTGCTAACATCTGTCTGGAAGCGTGTTAAATTGAGTGCACTGCGCACTGCACGGCAGGTTATATGAAAGCACCCATAGACTTTTAATGCCCTGCGGCAGTAGTGCGGTACATTGTCACAACGCACCGCGCCAGGGTGCTACATACTACATAGAGGTGGTAAAATTGGTCATTGATTGGCCAATCATAATTTAAAGTGTGTACCAGGCTTAACCTCCTTGGCGGTAACCCCGTGTGTGACACGGGGTAAGCCGCTGGAGGGTGTCGCTCAGGCCCTGCTGGGCCGATTTACATAATTTTTTTTTCAAACACGCAGCTAGCACTTTGCTAGCTGCGTGTTTGGTCTGATCGCCGCCGCCCGCCGCCGATGCGCCGCTACCCGCCGTGGAAACAGGCCCCCCCCGCATACCCCTTGCGCAGCCTGGCCAATCGCGGCCAGGCTGCTCTATGGGGTGGATCGGGATTCCCTCTACTGCGCAGGCGTGAGTCCTTTGTACCTGCGCAGTAGAGCAAATCGATCAGGCTCAGCTTTTTCCGCCTTAGCCCGAAGGAAGAGCCGTTACTGCGCCTGCGCTGGACCGCTGTAGGTAAATATTGCCGCGCTTGTGCACTGTTTGCCAGGCTTTGTTGAGGAAGTTTTGGGGAGCCAGCGCTGGATTCCCCCAAGCTACAGAGGACAGGGAAGCCTCATTGGGACCCTGAAGCTTCCCCTCCTGAGGTAAGTATCTCCCAGTGGGAGATTTTTTTTGTTACAGGTTCTCTTTAAGTGGCAAAATCTCTCTCTCCTCTGTGCAATTTTGTTAGATGTACCTCGCAAGAACATGGCCAGTCCTCCCGCAGAGTAATGGATGAAATGCTTTCCGCCTGCTGACCTATGAAAAGGTGGCAGAAGTTATAAATATTTTGGTAGCACCTGCTGTGAAGAGATTTCAGCAGAAGCAGCGTGTTGTGTGTGTCTGCAGAAGCAGCGTGTTGTGTGCAGTGTTGCTCGGATACCCCTTAATCACAGATCCGAATGCGGCCGTTTTTATTGGAGACACATCCGGATCAACCCGTGATCGCGTCCTGTATATTTTGACGCGAAACCGCCTCGACCCGTACTTTTCCCGTGTTTAGTAATAAAAAAATCTGCAATGACGGGCTGTGACCCGTATTTTCCATGCGTAACACCATACCTGCATGAGTAAAAATGTACGTATTGATAGATCATATTGCGCCAGCGCACGCGTACCCGTAATCCACATGTATATTAAATTACGCATGTACGTACGTGTCGTAGTATTCAATGCGTAATGGAGGGTCAGTACAATCACTCACTGAATGCGCATGCGTAACTGCAACTCAAACACTTAAAAACGTACGTATACGTATGCGTGCTGAGCATGCGTACAACTGTCTGGAAGTTTGAGCAGGGAAGCAAGTAGGTGTCCCAGGACCTACAGAGACCCCAGACAGACGGAAGGATGGCTCCCAAGATCCCCCCTGAGCTAAAAAGAATGATGATTGTGGTAAGTAATCGATATGCATATTGCAGAGTGTTATTGAAAGTGATATATGGTGTAGTTATATTGTAATGGTACTGTTAACTTTGGGAGTGCCGTGGACTGATGAAACTAAAATTGAGTTATTTAGGCATAACAAGGGCGTTATGCATGGAGGAAAAACAACACAGCATTCCATCATGCTGTGGCACTGTGCGGCCAGTGCAGGGACTGGGAATCTTGCCAAAGTTGAGGGATGCAGGGGTTCCACTCAGCATCAGAAGATTCTGGAGACCAATGTCCAGGAATCAGTGACAAAGCTGAAGCTGCGCCGGGGCTGGATCTTTCAACAAGACAACAACCCTAAACACTGCTCAAAATCCACTAAGGCAGAGGAACAAGTACAATGTTCTGGAATGGCTATCTCAGTCCCCACTCCCCAGACCTGAATATAATTGAAAATCTGTGCTGTGAGTTAAAGAGAGCTGTCCATGCTCGGAAGCCATCAAACCTGAATGAACTAGAGATGTTTATCAAAATGGAATGGTCCAAAATACCTTCAACCAGAATCCAGACTCTCATTGGAACCTACAGGAACCTTTTAGAGGCTGTAATTTCTGCAAAAGGAGGATCTACTAAATATTCATTTAATTTATTTTTAGTGATGCCCACATTTATGCACCTGCCTAATTTTGTTTAAACAATTATTGCACACTTTCTGTAAATGCAATAAAGTTAATTTCACTTCTCAAATATCACTGTGTATGTGTCTCCTATATGATATATTTAAGTGACATTTTTTATCATAACAACCAACGATTTATACAGGAAAATCATGACGATTAACAAGGTTGCCCAAACTTTCACATCCCACTGTATGTGTATACAGGTATGTGTGTTTCTAGCTGTGTTTCTCTCTTTTGTTTCAGGTGCTGCCTGTGAAGTGATACATCTCAGCATTCTAGAAGAATATGCTGAGGATACTACTGGTCACTCATCCAATCAGGATAAGGACTGAGAAGAGAAAGGACAGTATAAATAGTGAGGCGACCTGGTGCTATGGGTCAGTTGGCTGGAAACAGGTGAGTTTCTGACACCCGCCCTCCCTATTCTCTTATTCAAGTATTGTTGTGGTACCTACTTATGGAGGAAGGGGGGGGGGTTGGTTCATCTGACGTTAAAGTGAACCTCCAGACTAAAAATTGAATCAGCAGCACTGGAAAGGCCTGGTGTTTCTTTAACTCTTTCACAGCATCAGAACTTTTTTTCTCTTATACAAGCCTCATTTTTAGCTGCACAGAAAAAAACTGCCCGGGCATTTTTCCCCTAATACTGAGCAAAGCAGGATGGGATTTCTGATGTTGTTGTTCTCGTTCTGCTGTTTGTGCAATTTATTTTTTTTGACATTTTGAATTTGACATTTGAAGCCTAGCGTGTGCAGCTGGGAGGGGTGATCAGGACACAGGACAGTTGGAACTGTGTCTCCTGCTCCCTGTCACCTCCTTTCAACCAAAAAGATGGCTGCCCCCATGACAAAGATGGCAGCCCTCATGAATCACAAACATTTGCCTGTTATTTTAAAACTGGGTGGGTAAGAGATTATATTACCTATCTATTCTAATTAACATAACTAATGTAACTTAATGACAGTATGTTTGTTTAGGCTGAAGTTCCCCTTTAAAGTTTAATAAAGCTTATTTGGTCTAAAAACCCCAATAAAGAACCGCCTTTTTGTGTGTGGTGTGTGTATGGCAAAGAGATAATTTGCATATTCAGTAGTTGAGCATTGTGGGTAAACACAAATGTTCACTTATGGTTGAATTAATGCAAGTTTCCTTCTGTTTTAAGAAGGCAAATTTCACTAAGAATTGCTCATTAATAGGAGGGCTCTTTGGTCTATTTTATCCCCGTATACATTCCTAGTGGTTTGGGTCACCCTGAGCTGCTTGGTGACTCTGTTGTACTGGTCCAAGCCCTATCCACATACAGCCTTATCAATTCCTGCTATGTACTACTACTGATGAGGGCCAAAACAATATATGGGGGTTAATGTGGCTGTGTAATATTTAAAGTTATAGGCTTGCTATACACCAGTGGTTCAGGATGCTTGCCGGGCTTACAGGGGTGAAAAGAGATAATTTGCATATTCAGTTGTGGAACGTTTCCTTCTGTTTTAAGAAGACAAATTTCACCAAGCAAGTTATAGTTTAACCTTTTCTAATCCTATATCAGACTATAGCAAACGGGGAACAGAGGCGCCAGCAGGGTAAAAGTGGATAAAACCTTTAAAATTTGCTTGGAGGAAGCGGTGGACTTACCTCCATAAAGCAGACACGAAAGACTGACTGTAGAATAGTAATCACATATATTATATAGTACCCCAAAAGTACAACGCGTTTGTGGAGGTAAGTCCACCGCTTCCTCCAAGCAAATTTAAAAGGTTTTATCCACTTTTACCCTGCTGGCGCCTCTGTTCCCCGTTTGATGTACCGTGTCCACCCCTGGTGGAGGGGTGATCTACCCCTTTTCCAGGGCCGGCCGTAGACTTTTTGCCGCCTGAGGAAAATTTTGAAAAAATTATTGGGGCCGCCACCGCCGCCGAGCTGGAGGGGTAGCGGGCAGGACAGGGTGTCAGGAATATATTGGGGTGCTTATGATGTAAGGATAACAGGAACATATTCTTTCATTTTTCTGCCTGTGTTCCATGTAGGTCTGCTAGAAGGGAGCTGTGGCCTTTGATTGCTTGGGGCAAGGAAGTGGGTATTGTCTTGACCATATGAAGTGCTTTGAGTTTCTGCTAATGGGATTATCTGCCTGGCTTTTTGAACTCAGGAGACGGCCCATTGTCTCAATACACAAAGCAAGCCTAGTCAGGAAAAGTCTAACACATGTCAACTTGTGGTGAAGAAACACTATTTCACTGTGAGGAAATTAAATTATTGGTGGAGTTGAAAAGCCTCACTTAACAATCTCTTGATGTATAGACATTGTAACCTGGGGAAATTGGGCTAAGGAAGTCTTTTGTTGGGTGTGGGTACTATAGTGGATGTTGGATCTCTGGAAATCCAAATATGACTGAAGATGTAATTAAATCTAGTCTCCCCCCGTCCACACAGGCTTACAGCCTCGTGGCGAATATTTCATTATAAAAACCAGGGGACAGCTACCTCAAATCAGTCCCCTCCTGACGGTAGTGGCAGCCTGGCCCAAGCTAGTGGACTCCTGGTCTAGCCAGAACTGTGTCCGTCCACAAAAGTCCAAGATTCTTTTATCTGGATCCCTGTATTTGGTAAGCAAATTGCTTGTGTGTGTATCTTTGTAACTCTTAATTTTGTAACTTTTTTTACTTTGGTTTTTGTAATCTTTTGTATATATTCTGTTCTGCATTGTTCCATGTTTTTCTGGAATATTAAATTATTATTTAATAAGCTTGACTTCTGCCGTACTAAACTAACACTCACAGCCTAGAGGAGACTGCAGTGTAGCTGTGTATAAGTCCGTGCCTAATTGTATGTTTGAGCAACACTACCAAATGAAATTGTAATTGCATTGTGCGCTCGACAGCCGAGCCAAGTCTAACAGTATCGTTCGGAACGACTGTTAGTGGTTTTGCTGCACGACCGTGTAACTTGCATTACAAATCATTGTCTGATTGTGCTGTGTTACTGTACAACTGTACTGTGTGTGTGGGTGCGTTGCATTCTCGTATTCGGCCTAAGCGCAAAGCTGACCCAAATACGAAAACGCAGATTGCGTGTTTAGCCCTCGACAGCTGAGGGGACGTGTCTAGCAACGCTAGTGGTGGCAGTGGGAAACGTTTGAGGGGTTCCAGCCTTGTTTGTAGCTTAAATAAGGCTGTTCCCCGCTTAATCTGGTCAAACCCGCAGTCGGGAACCGTATACGCAGGCGTGCCGCGGGCCAGTTCCTGACACAGGGGTATTGGGCCTAGCGGCGGGGAGGGGGGTCGAACCCCCCCCCTCCCTCGCCTGGGTCCCCCGTCCTCCGCTCCCCTCCAGCCTTAAATAGATCAGAAGCGCTACTCGTAAGAGGCAGTGGGCGGGGAGGACTCACCTCTTCCTCGCTTGATCCAGCGTGCGCTCCACTGACGTCACTTCCTGCAACGCCGTCCACTTACAATACAGTGGGCGGCGTTGCAGGAAGTAGAGTTGGGCCGAACCTCCGATTTTCGGTTCGCGAACCGGGTTCGCGAACTTTCGCGAAAGGTTCGGTTCGCGTTAAAGTTCGCGAACCGCAATAGACTTCAATGGGGATGCGAACTTTGAAAAAAAAAATAATTATGCTGGCCACAAAAGTGATGGAAAAGATGTTTCAAGGGGTCTAACACCTGGAGGGGGGGATGGCGGAGTGGGATGCATGCCAAAAGTCCCCGGGAAAAATCTGGATTTGACGCAAAGCAGCGTTTTAAGGGCAGAAATCACATTGAATGCTAAATGACAGGCCTAAAGTGCTTTCAAACATCTTGCATGTGTATACATCAATCAGGTAGTGTAATTAAGGTACTGCTTCACACTGACACACCAAACTCATCGTGTAACGCACCGCAAACAGCTGTTTGTGTAGTGACGGCCGTGCTTTACTGGTGCGCACCATGGCGAGAGTGCAGGTTTTGGTGGCTTTACAGCCCATATGGTCACCTGGCTGATGTAGCTGAATGACAGAACAGTGACTGTCTAGCTGATCAAATTTGGTCTGACCACAATGAGGCAACGACCTTATTATCGTGGGTGTGCCCCCCGAGACACTCATCTAGGCGCCGGTCATTGCTCCACTGTGATACGCAAGCCCCTTCACCACGGCAAGGTAATGATCACGAAGGGGAATGGGCGCATGTACATGCCTTTTCTTTTGTTGTTGCAGCTGCCCGCAGTGCAGCCAGAAAAATTAGGCAGTCATGTACACGCACCCGAAAAATTATTACAGCGGCCGCTGCTAGCAGCGGCCTAAAAAATTCAGCAATCCGCCTGGAGTCCCGGACCCTGTTGGTGGTGGCGGAGAAGGTAGTCAAGCGGCCTGCAGGCAGACATGCTGTGTGGAGGGACTGGGAGCGACTTAGTCTTCTTGGGGCAGGCCAGGCAGCCAGTCACACGGCGTGCAGGCAGAGATGCTGTATGTGCGGGGACTGACTTAGTCTTGGGGCGGGCAGCAGCCCTCCGGGATCCATGCCTCATTCATTTTGATAAAGGTGAGGTACTTAACACTTTTGTGACTTAGGCGACTTCTCTTCTCTGTGACAATGCCTCCTGCTGCGCTGAAGGTCCTTTCTGAGAGGACGCTTGCGGCAGGGCAGGAGAGAAGTTGGATGGCAAATTGGGAAAGCTCTGGCCACAGGTCAAGCCTGCGCACCCAGTAGTTCAAGGGTTCCTCATCGCTGTTCACAGCAGTGTCTACATCCACACTTAAGGCCAGGTAGTCGGCTACCTGCCGTTCCAGGCGTTGGTGGAGGGTGGATCCGGAAGGGCTACGGCGAGGCGTTGGACTAAAGAACGTCCGCATGTCCGACATCACCATGAGATCGCTGGAGCGTCCTGTCTTTGACTGCGTGGACACGGGAGGAGGATTAGTGGCAGTGGTACCTTGCTGGCGTTGTGCCGTCACATCACCCTTAAAGGCATTGTAAAGCATAGTTGACAGCTGGTTCTGCATGTGCTGCATCCTTTCCACCTTCCGGTGAGTTGGTAACAGGTCCGCCACTTTGTGCCTGTACCGAGGGTCTAGTAGTGTGGCCACCCAGTACAGCTCATTCCCCTTGAGGTTTTTTATACGGGGGTCCCTCAACAGGCAGGACAGCATAAAAGACGACATCTGCACAAAGTCGGATCCAGTACCCTCCATCTCCTCTTGCTCTTCCTCAGTGACGTCAGGTAAGTCAACCTCCTCCCCCCAGCCGCGAACAATACCACGGGAAGGTTGAGCAGCACAAGCCCCTTGCGATGCCTGCTGAGGTTGTTCTCCTGCCGCTGTCCCCTCCTCCTCCTCCTCCCCCAAAGAAACACCTTGCTCATCATCCTCTGAGTCTGATTCGTCTTCTGCACACGACTTCTCTTCTTCCTCCTCCTCCCCCCTCTGTGCTGCCGCAGGTGTTGAGGAAACAGCTGGGTCTGATGAAAATTGGTCCCATGCCTGTTGCTGCCGTAACGGTTCCTGGTCACGCTCATTCACAGCTTCATCCGCCACTCTACGCACAGCACGCTCCAAGAAGTAAGCGTAGGGAATTAAGTCGCTGATGGTGCCCTCACTGCGGCTCACCAGGTTGGTCACCTCCTCAAACGGCCGCATGAGCCTGCATGCATTCTCCATCAGTGTCCAGTTGTCGGGCCAGAACATCCCCATCTTCCCAGACTGTTTCATTCTACTGTAGTTGTAGAGGTAGTGGGTCACGGCTTTCTTCTGTTCTAGCAGGCGGGAGAACATGAGCAGGGTCGAGTTCCAGCGAGTCGGGCTATCGCAAATGAGGCGTCTCACCGGCATGTTGTTTTTGCGCTGAATTTCCGCAAAGCGTGCCATGGCTGTGTAAGACCGCCTCAAATGCCCACAGAACTTCCTGGCCTGCTTCAGGACATTCGCTAAGCCAGGGTACTTTGCCACAAATCTTTGAACCACTAGATTCATGACATGTGCCATGCAGGGTATGTGTGTCAGCTTCCCCATATGCAAAGCGGCAAGCAGATTGCTGCCGTTGTCGCACACCACGTTGCCTATCTCCAGGTGGTGCGGGGTCAGCCACTCATCCACCTGTTTCTTAAGAACAGCCAGGAGAGCTGCTCCAGTGTGACTCTCCGCTTTGAGACAAGCCATGTCTAAGATGGCGTGACACCGTCGTACCTGGCATGCAGCATAGGCCCTGCGGAGCTGGGGCTGTGTAGCTGGAGAGGAGAACTGCCACTCAGCCAAGGAGGAGGAGGACAGCGAAGAGCATGTAGCAGGAGGAGAGGAGGTGGCAGGAGGCCTGCCTGCAAGCCGTGGAGGTGTCACAATTTGGTCCGCTGCGCCCTGCTTGCCATCGTTCACCACCAGGTTCACCCAATGGGCTGTGTAGGTAATGTAGCGGCCCTGCCCGTGCTTGGCAGACCAGGCATCCGTGGTCAGGTGTACCCTTGACCCAACGCTCTTCGCAAGAGATGACACCACTTGCCTCTCAACTTCACGGTGCAGTTGGGGTATGGCCTTTCTCGAAAAATAAGTGCGGCCTGGCATCTTCCACTGCGGTGTTCCGATGGCCACAAATTTACGGAAGGCCTCAGAGTCCACCAGCCGGTATGGTAACAGCTGCCGAGCTAACAGTTCCGCCACGCCAGCTGTCAGACGCCGGGCAAGGGGGTGACTGGCCGAAATTGGCTTCTTCCGCTCAAACATTTCCTTCACGGACACCTGACTGCTGCTGTGGGCAGAGGAGCAGGAACCGCTCAAGGGCAGAGGCGGAGTGGAGGAGGGTGCCTGTGAAGGTGGAAGGGAGAAAGCGGCAGAAGCAGATAATGCACCTGATGGAGGAGGAAGAGGAGAAGGAGGGTGGCTTTGCTTTTGTGTGCTGCTGCTGCTTTTGCTCAGGTGGCCATCCCATTGCTGTTTGTGCCTTTTCTCCAGGTGCCTTTGTAAGGCACTTGTCCCTACGTGAGTGTTGGCCTTTCCACGGCTCAATTTTTGTTGGCAGAGCGAACAGATGGCTTTGGTCCGATCTGAGGCACACACATTAAAAAATTTCCACACCGCTGAGCCACCCTGGGATGTGGGCACTATGGGGACCTCAGCAGCTGATGCTGAAGGGCAAGTTGGCTGGCTGTACATAGGTGGCAATACATGGTGCCGGACACTGCCACCAGCTGTTTCTGACGAAGAGCTGCCCCAGCTTCTTTCAGCAACTTCTCTCCTCCTCCTACTCTCTGACTCCCCCTCTGAACTGTCCCCCTCTTCATCTCCTCTATTGGGTACATACAGAGGATCCCTATCATCGTCATCATCGTAATCATCCTGCCCAGCTTCGCTTGCCTCAGACAAATCCAAACATGCACCAACATCAGTAGGTCCTTCATCCTCCTTACACGTTACATCCATAATGTTGCCGCGTAACTCAGACATATGAGCTGGTGAAAATTCATCTGGCTGTAACAACAATGGCTGTGCATCAGTGATTTCACCACTAAATAATTCTTGCGAAGTGTCAAATGCAGCGGAAGTGGTGCTAGTAGTAGCACTGGTGGCTGAGCAAGATGAGGTGTTCTGTGTCGCTAAATACTCAACCACGTCCTGACAATCTTGGGAGGTGATGGGACGTGCCTTCTTCCGAGCACTGTACTGTGGGCCAGGTCCACACGAAATTACATTTACACGACCTCGCGCAGACCTGCCGGGTGGCCTTCCTCTGGCTCTGCCACTACCTCTTCCTCTACCTGTTTTGTCCATATCGGGTATGCACGGAGTGGTATATCACACTGCGTGCACTCACGTAGGTAGGTGGGTTCACTTAACTGCACAGGTATGCGCACTGATGCGGTGGGTTCACTGAACAGAACAGGTATACAGTGGCGGGTTCACAGAACAAGTATGCAGTGGCGGGTCCACTGAACAGAACAGGTATGCAGTGGCGGGTTCACTAAACAGAACAGGTATACAGTGGCGGTTCACTGAACAGAACAGGTATGCAGTGGCGGGTTCACTTAACTGCACAGGTATGCGCACTGATGCGGTGGGTCCACTGAACAGAACAGGTATGCAGTGGCGGGTTCACTAAACAGAACAGGTATACAGTGGCGGTTCACTAAACAGAACAGGTATGCAGTGGCGGGTCCACTGAACAGAACAGGTATGCAGTGGTGGGTTCACAGCACAGGTATGCAGTGGTGGGTTCACAGCACAGGTATGCAGTGGTGAGTTCACAGCACAGGTATGCAGTGGTGGGTTCAATGAACAGGTATACAGTGGCGGGTCCACTGAACAGAACAGGTATGCAGTGGTGGGTTCACTAAACAGAACAGGTATGCAGTGGCTGGTCCACTGAACAGAACAGGTATGCAGTGGCGGGTTCACTAAACAGAACAGGTATGCAGTGGCGGGTCCACTGAACAGAACAGGTATGCAGTGGCGGGTTCACTTAACTGCACAGGTATGCGCACTGATGCGGTGGGTTCACTGAACAGAACAGGTATGCAGTGGCGGGTTCACTAAACAGAACAGGTATACAGTGGCGGTTCACTGAACAGAACAGGTATGCAGTGGCGGGTTCACTTAACTGCACAGGTATGCGCACTGATGCGGTGGGTCCACTGAACAGAACAGGTATGCAGTGGCGGGTTCACTAAACAGAACAGGTATACAGTGGCGGTTCACTAAACAGAACAGGTATGCAGTGGCGGGTCCACTGAACAGAACAGGTATGCAGTGGTGGGTTCACAGCACAGGTATGCAGTGGTGGGTTCACAGCACAGGTATGCAGTGGTGGGTTCACAGCACAGGTATGCAGTGGTGGGTTCAATGAACAGGTATACAGTGGCGGGTCCACTGAACAGAACAGGTATGCAGTGGTGGGTTCACTAAACAGAACAGGTATGCAGTGGCGGGTCCACTGAACAGAACAGGTATGCAGTGGCGGGTTCACTAAACAGAACAGGTATGCAGTGGCGGGTCCACTGAACAGAACAGGTATGCAGTGGCGGGTTCACTAAACAGAACAGGTATACAGTGGCGGTTCACTAAACAGAACAGGTATGCAGTGGCGGGTCCACTGAACAGAACAGGTATGCAGTGGCGGGTTCACTTAACTGCACAGGTATGCGCACTGATGCGGTGGGTTCACTGAACAGAACAGGTATGCAGTGGCGGGTTCACTAAACAGAACAGGTATACAGTGGCGGTTCACTAAACAGAACAGGTATGCAGTGGCGGGTCCACTGAACAGAACAGGTATGCAGTGGCGGGTTCACTTAACTGCACAGGTATGCGCACTGATGCGGTGGGTTCACTGAACAGAACAGGTATGCAGTGGCGGGTCCACTGAACAGAACAGGTATGCAGTGGCGGGTTCACTAAACAGAACAGGTATACAGTGGCGGTTCACTGAACAGAACAGGTATGCAGTGGCGGGTTCACTTAACTGCACAGGTATGCGCACTGATGCGGTGGGTTCACTGAACAGAACAGGTATGCAGTGGCGGGTTCACTAAACAGAACAGGTATGCAGTGGCGGGTCCACTGAACAGAACAGGTATGCAGTGGCGGGTTCACTTAACTGCACAGGTATGCGCACTGATGCGGTGGGTCCACTGAACAGAACAGGTATGCAGTGGCGGGTTCACTAAACAGAACAGGCATACAGTGGCGGTTCACTAAACAGAACAGGTATGCAGTGGCGGGTCCACTGAACAGAACAGGTATGCAGTGGTGGGTTCACAGCACAGGTATGCAGTGGTGGGTTCACAGCACAGGTATGCAGTGGTGGGTTCACAGCACAGGTATGCAGTGGTGGGTTCAATGAACAGGTATACAGTGGCGGGTCGACTGAACAGAACAGGTATGCAGTGGTGGGTTCACAGCACAGGTATGCAGTGGTGGGTTCACAGCACAGGTATGCAGTGGTGGGTTCACAGAACAGGTATGCAGCCAGACAGGAACAAGCTAAGCCTAACTAATCTTTCCCTGAGAGACAGTCTGCAGCAGCTCGCCCTACTCTGACTAATGCAGGCACACGAGTGGCCGTAATGGCCGCCGCTGCCTGCCTTATATAAGGGGGGGTGGGGCTCCAGGGGCTAGTGTAGCCTAATTGGCTACACTGGGCCTGCTGACTGTGATGTAGAGGGTCAAAGTTGACCCTCCATGTGCTTTATGGGGCGAACCGAACTTCCGCAAAGGTTCGCCTGCGGGACGCGAACGCGAACCACTGAAGTTCGCATGGAACCGTTCGCAGGCGAACCGTTCGGCCCAACTCTAGCAGGAAGTGACATCACTGGAGCGCACGCTGGATCGAGAAAGAGGTGAGTCCTCTCCGCCCACTGCCTCCTACGAGTAGCGCTTCTGATCTATTTAAGGCTGGAGGGGAGCGGAGGACGGGGGACCCAGGCGAGGGAGGGGGGGTCCGACCCCCCTCCCCGCCGCTAGGCCCAATACCCCCGTCCTGCCCGCTACACCTCCAGCTCGGCAGCCGGCTCCCCGCACCCACCGATGGGCGGATGCCGCCCCTAGAAATGTGTCGCCTGAGGCAAAAGTTTCACCCCGCCTCATGAGCGGGCCGGCCCTGCCCTTTTCTGATCTACAGAGAGCGACTTCTTAATCCTGAGTGAGGACAGGTCTAATCTCCTCTCCTGCCTATACAGTGGTTGCCTTTGTGGTAACCCACGTTTGTGAGTATACTCTTCTCACTTATTATCTTTACTAATTTTTTGCTGAACTTACTACACTATATTGGGCTCTCGGTTTCTCTAACCCAATATCAGACTATGTCATACATTGGCCTTTTCTTCTATAAGCCCAATGTCAGACATAGGCTTCAATTCATCGAGCATTACTGCATTGGGCAATACTGAAAAAAGCTGATTTTTCTGAGCATTTAGTAAAATGTCAATTCATCAAGGCTGCTACCACATGGAAAGCTGAAATTACCAAACAGGGAGGTAAATTACCGACTTGTGCGGTTAACACCTCAACAAATGTCAGTTCATGAAGATTACAATGGCAAAGCCCAGTATCATGTTCGATAATTACCGGCAGCTCTGGTATGTTAGAAACAGTGCAGAGACTGTGCAGAGCCGTGACTCACAGAAGCAGAGGGGGATTACCTATGAATGACAGGAGCACAGAGCCAATAGGAACAGCTCCTGTCTCCTGCAAGTCCCTTTGATAGGATCCAAAGCCATCTTGGGAGGGTCAAGCTTTTCTACCCCACAGGCAGCTCAGGAGAGATCCCGAACAAAAGAGGTTTCCCCTGCGACCCTTCGGCCGTTTAACCCTTTTGGTTCCTGTTTGAAGGTGCAGTGGAGCTAGTGGGGAAATCACCTAAGCATGGCATTTGTAATGTCTGGAAGTTCATCTAAGCTGTGACAATTAAATAAAATGTTACGAAAGACTAATGAACAGATTCAGAGCTAGCAGAGGCAGTATAACAAACGTACATTCTAAAGGGATGTGGGGATGCCTCTTACTATTGTAATGCCCTCACTGCATCTAAGAGCTTGTAAAAAAAACAGAGACACTCCACACTCTTCTGCTGTTACCGAACAGGTTTTTGTGAATTGAAGCCATGGGTTTGGGTAAATTACTGAACTTCTACTGCACCTGTGAAATATTGATGAATTAGCAAAAAAAGTCCAAAATACTGAATGCAGTATGTTCCCGATTTTTTTTCCCGAAAAGCCTTTGATAAATTAAATCCATAGTCTGATATAGGAAAACGTGCCTGCCGCTATATGTCGATGTTGCCGCCAACCTGTACCGATCAGAATGCCAGACTATGGCCCATATGCAATTATCTTTTTCTCCTGAGTTACCTCCTAGGAGATAATTTTCCCAAATTTGGTGAAAAGTACTATAAAAACATTTTTTTTATAGGATATGGGAGCTTCTGATCTGATCAGAGGCACCACTGTGTACTGACCTAAGGAAGCGGGCTAGTACCCCTGAAACGCATTGTCTATTTTGTGCCTTTTTGTGTTTTGAATAATTACTTTTCTGGTACTACTGGTGTTTTTGTGGTCATTCTTATTTTAAATATTTGAAGTTTATATATATTTTTTTTTACACTTGAGCGCTTACATCCTTACAAGTACCCCTGAATTGTGCTCTCCACAGTATAGGTAGGCAAATATACCCCTAGTATTAAGTACCACCCCTTAGTAAAGTTAGCCAGATATAGCCCTAGTATTAAGTACTCCCCTCCCCCCGTAAAGGTAGACAGATATACCCCTAGTATTAAGTACCCCCCCCCAGTAAAGGTAGACAGGTGTGCCCCCCTTAGTAAAGTTAGCCAGATATAGCCCTAGTATTAAGTACTCCCCTCCCCCCGTAAAGGTAGACAGATATACCCCTAGTATTAAGTACCCCCCAGTAAAGGTAGACAGGTGTGCCCCCCAGTATTAGGTAGCTCCCCAACTCAGTATAGGAAGCCAGATGTGTCCCCAGTATTAAGTATCCCCCCCTCCAGTAAAGGTAGCCAGATCAGCTCCCATTATTATTAGCCCCCTCCCCCCCCCAGTAAAGGTAGTCAGAGGTGCCCCCAGTATTAGGTAGCTCCCCCAACCAAGTATAGATAGCCCAATGTGCTCCCCAGCATTAAGTAGCCCCCCTCCCGTATAGGAAGCCAGATATGCCCCCAGTAATAGCTAGGTTCCCCCAGATAGATAAGTAGCCAGGTAAAGTCCCCCCTCCCCCAGTGGAGGAGCACATAGAGATGAGACATGGCGGAAGAGGCATCCTGGCGGTGCAGGTATATGAGTAGCATGTATACGCATGCTCTGCTCGCAAGTACTCTGCAATGGGCAGCATGGTGGCGTAGTGGTTAGCTCTCTCGCCTTGCAGCGCTGGGTCCCTGGTTCGAATCCCAGCCAAGGCACTATCTGCAAAGAGTTTGTATGTTCTCTCCGTGTCTGCGTAGGTTTCCTCCGGGCACTCCGGTTTCCTCCCACATTCCAAAAACATACGGATAAGTTAATTGGCTCCCCCTAAAATTGGCCCTAGACTACAGTACTTACACTACATAATATAGACATATGGCAATGGTAGGGATTAGATTGTGAGCTCCTTTGAGGGACAGTTAGTGACAAGACAATATATATATATACTCTGTACAGCGCTGCGTAATATGTCGGCGCTATATAAATACTAAATAATAATAATAATAATAATGGCTGGCAATAGGGGGCACTAGGGAAAGGGGGGGAAGCTTGTGCTCTGCCTGGGTTATGTCCCAGGAGACTGAGTGACCATTGTCATGTGACAGCAATTGGGGGGAGGGGGATCTGTTTCCTCCTGTGTCTCTGCCTTGGCCCTGGTTATGTCCAAGGAGACTGAGTGCAGAGGCGGCCTTTGGGGGGGGCAAGTGGGGTCCCAGGCCCCGCGCCTTAAGAAGGCCCCCGCACCCTCTGCAGCAGGAGAGCGGGCATAGCAGTTACAACTCACCTTCCTTCCGCCGTTCCCCAGCAGCCCCTATCTCCTTACTCCTCCAGAATCCGTTGCGTTGTTAACAGCGCCCCCGTTAATGACGTGACCGCATGTCATCACAGGAGGTGCTGTTACCAATGCAACAGATGCTGGGACAGGAAGGAGATGGAGGCTGCAAGGGATCGTCGGATGAAAGGTGAGTTGTAACTATTATGCCTGCTCCTCCCGCCGTTGTGGGACATCTACATATCTAACCTTTACTCGGGTCACCTACCTAATCTAACCTATACTTGAAGCACTTACCTATCTAACCTATACTGCGTGCACCTACCTATCTAACCTATACTGGGGGAACCTACCTATCTAACCTATACTCAGGGCACCTCCCTATCTAACCTATACTGGAGGCACCTACCTATCTAACCTACACTGGAATCACCTACCTACCTAACCTATACTGGGGGCACCTACCTATCTAGCCTATACAGGGGGGGCACCTACCTATCTAACCTATACTGTGAGCACCTCCCTATCTAACCTATACTGGAGGCACCTACCTATCTAACCTACACTGGAATCACCTACCTACCTAACCTATACTGGGGGCACCTACCTATCTAGCCTATACAGGGGGGGCGCCTACCTATCTAACCTATACTGGGGGCACCTACCTTTCTAACCTATACAGAGTGTGTGTGTGTTTCCACAGTGTGTGTGTGTGTATCCACAGCATATCTGTGTCTCTAAGCCCCGCATATGACACTAGCCCCAGGCCCCGCGTACTCTAAGGCCACCTCTGACAGAGGGACCATTGCCTTGTGACACCAATGGGGGGAGGTCTGTTGCCTCCTGGGCCTCGGCCCTGGTTATCGCCAAGGAGACTGAGTGACCATTGCCAGGTGACAGCATTGACTAATCAGTGCTGTGTCACGGCAGACCGGATGGCCGCTGCCATGTCAACCTTGCAGTGTGACGGGTGACTGATTGATGACTGTCGGGTCATTAGCGGTTGAGCACATCGTTGTCATGCAGAAGACATGTGCTCCAGCTGCAGACAGTCACCCATGACACACGCAGCCTCAGGCAGAGGAACGTCCGCAGCAACATGAGGCACGGGACGAGGTGTAGCCCTGGGGCCATAGGCTGGACAAGCCAGGTGAGCAAGAACTGCTTCAAGACGTCAGGCCAGACCGCTTCCAACAAGGGTGAGATCATTCTTCTTCAAGGGATGATGAATGGATGGTCATTCCGTAGCTAAAGTGGACCTGAGCAGAGCTTGTGTACATACCCTTACTGTGTTTGCCTCAAGTGGTATAACTACAATTCATGCAACCCCCCAGCAAAACTTTGCCCCCCCCCCCCCAATGTTCCCTTGTCTTCCCTTGGTACCCTTCATGGTCTCAGGGCCCATCTTACAAGGGTCATAAAACACACGTGGCCATCATGATCTTCACACCCATAACGTGTTTCCACAAAAACACCTGATCTGAAGTATAGTCCCCTGTATCAGAGGAAGGGAAGGTTAGTAGGTGGGGCCCCCCACAGCTCTGGGCCTCCTGCAATTGCAGGGACTGCCCCCCTCTAATTACACCCCTGGTTGCCTCTTCGTAACATTGTTTTGTAAGTAGGAATCTACTAGCTCTTATTTCCATTTGTTTTAATTACTACACCATATCGACATTCCAGGTACCCTCTGTCTTTTCTTTCCCCAATTCCTCAAATTTGTTGGTCAACCAGGTTTGTCCACCAGGACCAGGACACACCCACTGATGAGCTTTCTTCTAAATATTGGTTTTAAAGGGAACACGAGGAAAATCTTGGGTAAAAAAAAGACATACTTACCAAAGGAGAGGGAAGCCTCTGCATGCTGTTGAGGCTTGCCGTGTCCTGTCCTCCTCTTGCCGAGTGATGCCACTCGCTGGGACCCTCCAGGAGACGTTCCAGCCTGTGCTCCTCTAGTCTTCAGGCATGAGCGAGGTCGTGGGTGCATGTGCAGTTCCTGAAGAGGTGCGCGGTCCCGATCTTCAAACAGACAATATATGGGGAACTGGGGAAAGAGACACAAAGACAACAGGAGCCCAAATGGTGCAGTATGTCACAGATGGATGGATAAATGGAATTGTTTGAAAAGGGAATACTCACAAAGGTGGGTTGCACGTGGGGCAACCGACCACTTCAAGCAGGTGGAGTGTCTTAAACCTGACTCCACTCAGGTATACCAGCAATCCTGGAAACGGTCACTCTCTAGATGAAAAAAACCACATGCACTCTAGGACCGTGAGGTGGTGGGATTCCAACTCAGGCTGGGTGTATGGGACTCCCCTCACAGAATAGTGAGGGGAGTATTACACAGAAAGGGGTAAAGAGGCGCCCAAAGTAGTATAAAAGAGTTAAAAACACTAAAAGCTAAACAGTTGAAGTGGCTTACTTCAGACGACAACTCACTTTAAGAAGAAATATTTATTTATAAGCACAGGCAACGCGTTTCGTGGGAACTAGCCCACTTCCTCAGGCCACATAAAGTGCCACTGCAGTATATCTGCCGCATTAGGGGCGCCTAACGCATTGCCTGTGCTTATAAATAAATATTTCTTCTTAAAGTGAGTTGTCGTCTATGAGGTAAGCCACCTCAACTTTTTAGCTTTTAGTGTTTTTAACTCTTTTATACTACTTTGGGCGCCTCTTTACCTCTTTCAAACAGACAAGCCCTTGTTGGATTTTTTTTTTGGGGGGGGTCCTCCCTGCATCGAAGGACCAGAGTACGATGTGGGAGGACTCTACAGGATCCAGAGTTTTTCCTCTTCTTAAGTACCATATATACTAAAGTATATGTCTAGAAATTTAGGTCTGACTCACTAAATAAAAGTATAGGGATCGGCTTATACACAAGTCAAGGGCAACACTGAGTAATGTGTGTACTATTAGTGACGTTTCCATTTGCAGCAATGTACCCAGTGGTAAATGACACTTTCTGCATAAAGAAAATGCCAATATAACACAGGTGTGAAAGTCCTGGCTACAACAATCAACAAGGAAAGGGGCAGGGGGGAATACTGGGCTGCAGGAGGGGGAGTGAATAATTGAAGCACTTGGAGCCCTGGAGGAGGTATTGGCTGCACTTAAGGCGCAGGAAGGGTTCATGGCTGCAATACTGTATGCAGTGCAATCCTTAACTGAAGCAAGTCATTTCGGCACGAGGCGCCCAGCACCGAAGCTGGCCGCCGTCACATCACTAGTGCCATGTTGTGCGCCTTACACGAGAGTAAGTCGGGGATCCGGCGATCACCAGACCCCAAATTACATCTCTCTTCGCGTTGCTACAACAGGGTGATTTGTCATCCAGCTCACCCTGCGCCCAGCTCACCGACGGGCGGAGCCATAATACGTACGTGTCACTAACCCCTCCTGTACCCCAAGTGCAGCCAGTAACTTTGCTGGGTAGACTTTTACTTGAGTTAGTAAAAAAATCCAGCTATACAGGTCGATTTATACAGGTAGGTCTTTTTAACCCAAGGTTCCACTCAGGCACACTTTAAATATTGCTAGCTTGGGAACCCCTCTGCCGGACATGTCCCCTGAATCTAGCACCAGCGGGGATTGCTTGATACCGCATACATGTGCTTGAGCAACCGGCCGAAGAAACACAGACCTCCCCCCAATGCAGCTGAAAATACTTACCAAACCTCCAGCACAGTCTTCTACCCTTCCTGTAGCTCTTAGTGGCTTTCCAACATCCTCTCTATACGTCTCCCGTAGTGTCACCTGACCGGCTTAGAGTCATGTGACATCCTGGGAGCCGTGCATGGAAGCTGAAAAGCTGAAGGGAGCTGCAGGAAGAGCAGAAAACAGAACCTGGAGTCTTGGTAAGTATTTTCTACACTGCAACCCCACACAAACAATCACAGCAAACAAGCCACTCCCACAGCTCTTGGGGAGACTTCTGCACCCACCAGCAGGCAGTTTGGCCGGAGTGATGAGCTACAAATTACTAACGGATGAAAGGTTTCATTCGGATTTCATCCTCCTAATTAGTGCACCTGACCGGCTTGTTTAGTGAGGGTTAAACTTACCCAGAAGCCGTCTTCTTTAATCCGTCCCACGGTGCCTCCCACGCTGCGATCCAACCCGCGGTCACGTGACTATACACTTCCTCCTTCAACCCGAACCCCTGATGAGTGTGGCGTGAGGATGAATCGCGTAGGGCGGAGCTTAATGCCTGACGTACCCACGTGCACACGGAAGCGAACGGACCAGCCGGTCACTGTCAGCAGCGTGGACGAAAATGAACCCTACGGCTGCAGGGAGTATTGGAATGGAACGCCGCAGCTACTCTACCCTACACTCCAGCGGATGGGCATTGGAGAGCTACATATGTTATATGCTGAAAACCTAACGCGTAAGTGTAACTGTATTGCGCCCAGAGGCAAACTATAACGGTTTTACACTATGTGGATTTTTTATGTGTTTTATTGAGATCTTTTACTGGATCAAAAAAGGAGCCTCAAGAGAGGTTAAGAATTTGACAAGTGCCGTTTAATTTGATTTGGAGGTACCATAAACGCATGATCCACCTGCAGTTATGGGTGGGCCACATCTGGTGAGCATTTGGTGTACAGTGATTTGGAGTGTCACAAACACGAATTGAGATCACGAGAGCACGGAGGATGTTTATTGTACAGGTAGTCCCCGGTTAAGGAACGAGATAGGGACTGTAGGCTCGCTCTTAACCTGAATCCGTTCTTAAGTCGGATTCCTGTTCCCTCTCTGTCCCCTGTGCTTCCAGTGTCCCCTCCCCCCGGGTCATCTCTGCCCCCTCTGTCTCCTTGTGCCCCCTAATGCAGGGTATGCGCAGCAGAATCCACTACAAGTGGCCCACTCACCTCATCCATGTCGGCTCCGGGCCAATCAGCGGCGTCCTCTCTCCCTTCACCATTCCTCCCAGCGGCTTCACTAGTAGCATCGCGTAATGACGCAATCAGAAGGAGCCGCGGGGCTCTTCTTGATTGCGCCATTACGTGACGCTAGGGAAGCCGCTGGGAGGAACATTGAGGGGTGAGAGGACGCCGCTGATTGGCCCGGAGCCGCCATGGATGAGGTGAGACTTGTTTGTGCCTTCCGCTGCGCATACTCTGCATTAGGAAAGGGGGCACAAGAGGTAGTCCCCGGGCTGTGTGACGTCATGTCGGCGGGCGTTCGTATCGGTGGGTCGTTCGTAAGTTGGGCGTTCGTAACCTAACTGTACATAGCCATATTCAGTTTGAACAATATTACCCTATGTGGAGATCATTTATTGTTAGGCCCGGTTCACATTAGCGGCTGCTATCCGGAATCGCCGTGCCGGAGCCGTGCCGGAGCCGGACCGCATGCGGACCGGACGAAACGGACGCACGGCATAGCAATGAAAGTCTATGCGACCGTTCACATGCGTCCGTTTCGTCCGGACCGGAGCCGGACCGGATCCGGACTCCGGCGTCCGTTCCAACATGCGCTATTTTTTGGTCCGGCTGGTCCGGCTGACGTACCCGGACCGGAGCCGGAATGTTGCATCCGGCCAATGGAAACCAATGAGAACCGGAGAGCGCACAACACACTGGCTATAAAAACCGGATGTTGTACCACACTTCCTATGCTGACTCTATGGTATGGTGGCCATTTTGGATGGGGACCACATGGCACCAGCGTTCACAGAGTGGAGCAGCAGTGACTTCATGCTGGAGCTCTTTGGCAGCAATATGGAGCAGGATCTGTCTGATAGCGAGGGGGTGAGGCCCTACACATCAGAAGACCTCATCCTACAGGTGCAGCAGGTACCAGCCCTGTGGGACAAGGGGGATGCGGACCACAGCAACATCAAAAAATGCAGAGGCCTGTGGAAAAAAATTGCCAAGCTGTATGTGGAGGACTTTGAGAACTTGAGCAAGAGACAGCAAGGCACAGAGGGTATGTTGACTAGAAGTTTTTGGGGGGGGCTTGTGGTTTAAGCTTGTGATGTATTCCACTTTTGCTATGGATTTGTGTTGCCCACCCACCTGTTCCCCACCCACCTGTACCCCACCTGTGATGTATCCCACCCACCTGTACCCCACCTGTGATGTATCCCACCTGTGATGTATCCCACCCACCTGTGATGTATCCCACCCACCTGTACCCCACCTGTGATGTATCCCACCCACCTGTACCCCACCTGTGATGTATCCCACCCACCTGTACCCCACCTGTGATGTATCCCACCTGTGATGTATCCCACCCACCTCTACCCCACCTGTGATGTATCCCACCCACCTGTACCCCACCTGTGATGTATCCCACCCACCTGTACCCCACCTGTGATGTATCCCACCCACCTGTACCCCACCTGTGATGTATCCCACCCACCTGTACCCCACATGTGATGTATCCCACCTGTGATGTATCCCACCCACCTGTGATGTATCCCACCCACCTGTACCCCACCTGTGATGTACCCCACCTGTGCTGTATCCCACCCACCTGTGATGTATCCCACCCACCTGTACCCCACCTGTGATGTACCCCACCTGTGCTGTATCCCACCCACCTGTGATGTATCCCACCCACCTGTACCCCACCTGTGATGTACCCCACCTGTGCTGTATCCCACCCACCTGTGATGTATCCCACCCACCTGTACCCCACCTGTGATGTATCCCACCCACCTGTACCCCACCTGTGATGTATCCCACCTGTGATGTATCCCACCCACCTGTGATGTATCCCACCCACCTGTGATGTATCCCACCCACCTGTACCCCACCTGTGATGTATCCCACCCACCTGTACCCCACCTGTGATGTATTCCACCCACCTGTACCCCACCTGTGATGTATCCCACCCACCTGTGATGTACCCCACCTGTGCACATAAAACATACACAATGACCAATTATTATACATCAATAATTTATTGTAAAAAATTAATACATTTAAAATCACTCAAAAACTTGAAACTCCAAAATAAACACATTTCAACAAAACATATTAAAAACCAAACATTCACCCTCGTCCTGGTGGTGTGGTAAAATAAAGTCTCAGTTGGTCCCTGTTCCGCAGTGACACTACCCTTGGCCTGGTTGCATACCTCCGCAGGGGCATTAGTGGAAGCACATTCGGGGGTTCCGGAGTCTCTCTTTCCTCCTGCCGCACAAAGTTGTGGAGGATGCATGCTGCCTTCACCACGACAACTGCGTTGCCCGGTTTCAGCAGCATGGGCGTGTGGAACACCCTCCACTTTGACACCAGGATCCCAAATGTGCACTCCACCATTCTCCTTGCACGGCTCAACCGAGCATTGAAGTGTAGCTGGCTGGCATCAAGTCCCCTGTCTGGGTACGGACGCATTACATGGTCGGACAGGGCGAAGGCCTCGTCCCCCACAAACACATAGGGGTAGGCCGGTGCCCTTGTCCCAGGCCAGGGTCTGTCACGGGGGAGACGCAGTCTGCCTTCCTCCATCAGCCGGCAAAGGGTCGTACGCTGGAAAATTCCAGAGTCATTGGAACTACCGTACGACCCCACGTCCACGTACACAAACTTGTAGTCCGCATCTGCCACTGCCATTAGAACAATGCTAAAGTATTTTTTATAGTTGAAATAATGGCTGCCACTCCCCACGGGTTTCTGAAGCCGGATGTGTTTCCCATCCAGTGCGCCAACACAATTAGGAAACTTGCACTCGGTCCAGAAGCCCTGGGCGATCTCCTCCCATTTCGTGGTGTCCGGCACAGGCATGTATCTGGCCCTCAGTCGCGTCCAAAGGATCCTCGAAGTCCTCACGACGATGCCTGCCACCGTGCTCTTCCCAATACGAAATGTGACATGTAGCGATGTATATGTTTGTCCAGTTGCGATGTACCTACAAGAGAAATAATCGAAATCAATTTTTCATGTCGTTACAGGAGAAAGGTTCAAGACAAGGTGGCGCAATATACGGGATGCATACGTGAAATGGCTACGGAAGAAAAAACTTGCCGAACGAAGTGGCAGTGGCGGGGGAAGGCGACAAAAAGACTACCAATTTGCCAAGCAATTGTCTTTCATCAATGCAAGCCTGGAACCTAGACTGTAAGTACCACTACTGTGGGCAGGAACTGAGAGCTCATTTACCATGACTTCGGCCATGTATTGCTATGGCCTCAATTCCCATGGCTAGCGAACTTTTCTCACAAGCTTTATCAAATGTTGGGTAGAAACGGTTGATAAAGTGATTGCTAGTGTTTGCTAGCTCTGTGAATTGACGCCACATGCTGTTTGGCACACCAATAAATATTGTTTTTATCTACAGGACTGAAGACAATTTGGAGCAAGAGGAACCGACCCAGGAGGCACGGTTCAGCAGTGAGGAGAGCTTGGTGGATGATGACGTCGCCGATGTAACCTATTGCCCCGAGGAGAGGAGTAGGAGGAGGGAGTCCTTAATCCCAGCTCTCTCCTTTGATGATGACTTGGCAGAAGAGAGCTTGGATGTTGAGGTTGCAGGACCGAGTGTGGAAGAAGCTGAACCTCCACAATCGACCGCTATGGAAGCTCCAGGGGAACAAGAACAAAGTGAGGAGCACCGAGAGACTGCAGCACAACCAGCGCGCAGGGCAACCCCGACACAGGCCAGAGGACGGGAAGATGCTGCCACACCACCAGTGAGGACCACCACACCAGTGAGGCGTCGAGGTACCCTCCCCCCAACAAGGAGAGAGACAGAGTCCGAGATGTCCGGGGCTGTCTCCGGACTTCTCGGGATTCTTCAGAGCCACCAAACTCTCATAACCCGGCAGTTGCAAGATGAGGACAGGGGCCATAAGATGGAGCAGTACAAGTCCCACATCACTTCACTGCAATGTGAGCTCGACGCTGTACATGGGCACTACAGGGACGAGCTTAAAATGGTGCATGAGATGCACAGAGGAGAAATCGACCAACTGCGTGCGCAGCATCATCAGTCGGTGGGCCAGCTGCAGAACATGATGCAGCAAATGCATCAACAAAGCAAGGAACTACTGAAATTGCAGGCACACCCATGTTTTCACACTGTGATGTCTCTAATACCATATCTGGAAAAGGTGCCTTCCCAAAACCTGATGGCGTGCCATTCCAATTTGCTGGAGGTGATTAAACAGCACATGGACACGCCATTATTGCAACCACCAATTTTTAGACCCCCACAACCAACAGCGGTGCCCACCTGGCAATCATCACATATGTACACCGGCTACAGAGGCAGTCAATATGGGCCACCGCTGTCAGGGTCCAGCTCATCCACGACCAGCACCCAAGAGAGTCCAGATTTCCAGGCAGCAACTCCCACCTTTTCTAGTAGTGGTGCCGATACAATTTGAAAAAAAAAGTCAAATTGTTCCTGGACATGCTCCTCTGAATACCTCCGATCCTCGGAGGAAGGATACCATCACAGGGCTTTTTAACTTTTGGTTTTGCTGGACTTGAACTTTAGGGCCTGGTGTCCCCGAAAGACACTACCTGGGTCACAACCTTGTGCCTGTTGCACTGCACCTGTAGTCCTGCACCTGTGCCTTTGATTCCTCTTGTTCCTTACTTTGTTGATCCTAATCACTTGCACAAGACCCTTGGAGCCATGGGTGAAGGACACCTTCACTGGTCGGTGAGAGGCCTAGCCTTTTCACTGACCTGTGTCCTTCATCCATGGCTCAGAGGGTCCTGTGCCAGTGGTTAGGTTTTAGAAGCACTAATAATTTAGGGCCTGGTGTCCCCGAAAGACACTACCTGGGTCACAACCTTGTGCCTGTTGCACTGCACCTGTAGTCATGCACCTCTGCCATCGGTTCCTCTTGCTCCTCACTTTGTTCTTGTTCCTAACCACTTGCACAAGACCCTTTGAACCATGGATGAAGGACACCTTGACTGGTCGGTGAGAGGCCTAGCCTTTTCACTGACCTGTGTCCTTCATCCATGGCTCAGAGGGTCCTGTGCCAGTGGTTAGGTTTTAGAAGCACTAATAATTTAGGGCCTGGTGTCCCCGAAAGACACTACCTGGGTCACAACCTTGTGCCTGTTGCACTGCACCTGTAGTCATGCACCTCTGCCATCGGTTCCTCTTGCTCCTCACTTTGTTCTTGTTCCTAACCACTTGCACAAGACCCTTTGAACCATGGATGAAGGACACCTTGACTGGTCGGTGAGAGGCCTAGCCTTTTCACTGACCTGTGTCCTTCATCCATGGCTCAGAGGGTCCTGTGCCAGTGGTTAGGTTTTTAAAGCACTTCAATTTTAGGGCCTGGTGTCCCCGAAAGACACTACCTGGGTCACAACCTTGTGCCTGTTGCACTGCACCTGTAGTCCTGCTCCTCTGCCATCGGTTCCTCTTGCTCCTCACTTTGTTCTTGTTCCTAACCACTTGCACAAGACCCTTGGAGCCATGGATGAAGGACACCTTGACTGGTCGGTGAGAGGCCTAGCCTTTTCACTGACCTGTGTCCTTCATCCATGGCTCAGAGGGTCCTGTGCCAGTGGTTAGGTTTTTAAAGCACTTCAATTTTAGGGCCTGGTGTCCCCGAAAGACACTACCTGGGTCACAACCTTGTGCCTGTTGCACTGCACCTGTAGTCCTGCTCCTCTGCCATCGGTTCCTCTTGCTCCTCACTTTGTTCTTGTTCCTAACCACTTGCACAAGACCCTTGGAGCCATGGATGAAGGACACCTTGACTGGTCGGTGAGAGGCCTAGCCTTTTCACTGACCTGTGTCCTTCATCCATGGCTCAGAGGGTCATGTGCCAGTGGTTAGGTTTTTGAAGCACTTCAATTTTAGGGCCTGGTGTCCCCGAAAGACACTACCTTGGTCACAACCTTGTGCCTGTTGCACTGCACCTGTAGTCATGCACCTCTGCCATCGGTTCCTCTTGCTCCTCACTTTTTTCTTGTTCCTAACCACTTGCACAAGACCCTTGAAACCATGGATGAAGGACACCTACACTGGTCGGTGAGAGGCCTAGCCTTTTCACTGACCTGTGTCCTTCATCCATGGCTCAGAGGGTCATGTGCCAGTGGTTAGGTTTTTGAAGCACTTCAATTTTAGGGCCTGGTGTCCCCGAAAGACACTACCTTGGTCACAACCTTGTGCCTGTTGCACTGCACCTGTAGTCATGCACCTCTGCCATCGGTTCCTCTTGCTCCTCACTTTTTTCTTGTTCCTAACCACTTGCACAAGACCCTTGAAACCATGGATGAAGGACACCTACACTGGTCGGTGAGAGGCCTAGCCTTTTCACTGACCTGTGTCCTTCATCCATGGCTCAGAGGGTCCTGTGCCAGTGGTTAGGTTTTTGAAGCACTTCAATTTATTAGGGCCTGGTGTCCCCGAAAGACACTTGGGCAGCTATGCCCTACAACTCTTCCAGCACAAAGTTGGTGGTTGGTGTTCCTTAAAACTGACCGGGCTATACCATAGATATGTTATTTTTTTGTCTTCCATGTTGGAAGAATGTTTCCATGTTGGAAAGTGGTTGTTTTTGCAATAAAAAAATTTGTTTTTACATACCTCAGTGTGATGAGTAGTTGTTCTTGTGGTGTGACTGCTCTCCTGAACGTGGTATCCTTCTTCCTAAGGTCATCCTTCACCATCTCCAAAAGGGTATCAAACCTGTCAGGAGATGGAAAGGAAGAAGCTGTAAAGTATGTTGTGGGACAAGGTGTTGGGTGGAGGATGGGGGAGGTGTGTTTACAGAGGTTTGGGAGTGTTGTGGAGGGTGGGGGTGTAGTGTATAGCTAGGTATACAGGGGTGTGGGGGTCAGGGTGGTGTGTTTAGCTAGGTATACAGGGATGAGGTGTTGTGGGGGTGAGGGTGGGGTGTTTAGGGATGGTGGGGGTTGGTGTATTTAGGCCTAGATACTTACAGGGGAATAGACATCCGAGTGTAGCTGTAGAACTTCTGTGGGTGTCGTCTGAGGTCCCGGTAGAGGGCCTGAAACTCTCCCTTCCTCTGCCTCCTGGCTAGTAGAGGGTGCACCCACCATCTCCTGCGAGGAGCACGCCTTCTCCCCACATAGTAGTAGGTAAACAACAGGAAGGAGAGAATTCCCAGGTAATAAGCGTAAAAAATGACTGGATCCATGGTCCCAACTGCTGTCTCTGTATCCAAGGATGGTCTCCACACGTCCAGCTGTCTCCAACAATGACCCCAGAGCTTCTGCTGACCTCCCAGAACCCCAGGTATTTATACAGGTTGTTATCTCTTTAAGAATCCGGATCCGGACCGCAACCGTGTTCATACCGCACGGAAACCGTATGCAACCGGACCGGATCCGGACCGGATCCGGACAGGAACCGTATGGTTCAGGTCCGATCCGGCTCCGGTGCGGTCCGGACATCCGGTGCGGTTTTTGCAAAACCGCAAGTGTGAACGGGGCCTTACAGGATGGAGAACACAAGCAAGTTGGCTATGAGTAATGCCTAAGATCCACCTGGAAGCTGAGGTGGCTCACATCTAGTGAGCATATAAAGAGGGGACGAGAGTCCATAGGAGAGTGGCACTTATTGATTCACAGGCACAAGGGCACTAAGGCGGTGTACTCACAGAAAATATTAGACTGAACGTTATTACCCTATGTGGAGCTTATATATGTGTTTCAGGTTGTGGAGAGCGCAGCAGTAATTATTGAAGTAACGTTTGTAGTCACGTGACCGTGGATTGGAACGCAGTGTGGGAGGTGCCGTGGGACAGATTAAAGAAGACGGCTTCTGGGTAAGTTTAACCCCCACTAAACAAGCCGGTCAGGTGCATTAATTAGGAGGATAAAATCCGAATGAAAACCATTCGGATTTCATCCGTTAGTAATACGACCGTAGCTCATCATTATTTGGCCGATTCTTCCTGAGAAAACAGCTCCAGCCACATCAGTTTTATCAGGGGCTTCTTCAGGCTTCCTATTCAGGGCTCACTTCAGAATAGTCCATTGTTTTGCTCTTAGGGCACTCTTGAGGTCTTTTTACCTACTGCTTTTGGGTCATCACTCATCAGTTTGTTGGAGGCAGAGCTGGGACAAGGTCCTTCAGCACCCAAGGCTGAGACAGCAAAGTGCGCCCCTCCATCCCAGCCGTGCACACACTAATTGCTATTAGGCTAAGAGACGCCCCAGGGCCCCCAACACCTTAATCTCTAGTTATCTAGCTTGCAGTCACTGCTATGTATGCCCTTTTCTTATTTCTTTGTGCTTCAAACACAATTGGGAATGACAGCTGAATGAATTGTGCACCCCCTCCTACACTGCGCCCTGAGGCTGGAGCCTCTTCAGCCTCTGCCTCGGCCCGGCCCTGGTTGGAGGAACTGTGAATTGAGACCTTTCTGAAACTGGGCAGTGGATTTTCCGATAGTCTTGAGATGTAGTTGTTCCCTGCTCAACCTCAAGCCTTTCCGTGCACCACACACAGCAAAGCAGGCACAAAACATAGCTGAACCTCCTCCATGTTTCACAGTAGGTATGGTGAAGTTTTCTTTGGAAGCTTCACTCTTGCTCTATGGACATAGTAGCTGTATGCGACTGGCCATAAAGGACCATTTTTTGTCTCATCTGTCCAAAAGACATTCTTCCAGAAATAGCTCATCAGTATTCATTTTAGCAAATTCCAGCTTGGCTTTTTATATTTTTCTTTTATTGGTGGAGTTATTCGGGGGATTCTTCCATTGTGCCAGCTGTCAGTCAACTCAGCAACAGATGGTGCCATCAGACACTGATGGACATTGACCTTGGAGTTCAGCAATATCTCTATGGAACTTGTCCTTGGATTTTTGCCTCCCATTCTCACCATCCTTCTGCCCATTCTGGAGTTGATTTCCCTCTTGTGACCACATCCAGGGATTTTGGCGAAAGTTCACTGGACCTTAAAGAGAAACTGTTGAGAAAATAAAGTGATTAATATATATATTTTTTAAACAATATTAATTTATACATGATTTATTCAGTGTTATCTTTCCTCTCCCTTATTTACATTATGTAATGTATCACTGGTGGCCCCATCTTTATTCCTGTCAGATGATCACTGCAGAATGTTTGTTTCTGAGAATTCCAAAGCCAGTACAAATAATACCTGGGCCCATATGCAATTCACTTTTTTTTTACCCGAGTTTCCTCCTTGGTGATCATTTTTCATGTACTCTGGTGGCTGCATAGTGTGCTGGTTAAGGGCTCTGCCTCTGACTCAGGAGACCTGGGTTTGAATCTCGGCTCTGCCTGTTCAGTAAGCCAGCATCTATTCAGTAGGAGACCTTGGGCAAGTCTTCCTAACACTGCTACTGCCTATAGAGCACGTCCTAGTGGCTGCAGCTCTGGCACTTTGAGTCTGCCAGGAGAAAAGCGCGATATAAATGTTCTGTGTCTTGTTTTTGAGCAATTCACAATTAAGAAAAGTACAAAAAGTAATAGTAAAAATACTATCAAAATGATTTTGTGTATTTAAAGGAATTTTTTTAGCATGGGTTCACAGTAATGGAGGTGCATTATCAGGCAGGACACAAAAGGAGGAGGACCCTGCCCAAAGGCTTACAATCTAGAGGGAGAGGTAAGGACACGAAAGGTAGGTGACCAGAGTTCAGCTGTGAGTTTAGAGCACTTGTGAGGGGTAGTAGGCCAGAGTGAAAAGGTGAGTTTTGAGGGCTTTCTTGAAGATGTTGAAGGAGGGGGCTGCCCTAATGGGTTGAGGTAGGGAGTTCCATAGTGTTGGAGCAGCACTTGAGAAGTCCTGGAGGGGTGCATGGGACTGGGTGATGCGGGGGACGGTTAGGCGAAGTTCATTGGAAGAGCGGAGTGAGCGGCTAGGAGTGTACCTTTGAGTAAAGTGACTATGGCAGGATTAGATTGTGAGCTCCTCTGAGGACAGCCAGTGACATGACTATGTACTCTGTAAAGTGCTGCAGAAGATGCCAGAGTTATATAAATACATAATAATAATAATAATAATAATAATAATAATATGGTAGGACATTACACTATAGCTATGGTAGTGATTAGATTGTGAGCCCCTCTGAGGACAGTCAGTGACATGACTATGTACAAATGACTATGTATAAAGCTCTGCAGAAGATATTAGGGATATATAAATACATAATAATACCATGGTAGGAAATTAGACTATGATAAGGAGGATTAGTTTGTGAGTTCCTTCGAGGACAGTCAGTGATATGACTATGTACTCTGCAACATGCTGCACAAGAGGTCAGTGCCATATAAATACATAATAACATGCCAGGGACATTCCACTATGACTATGGTAGGATTAATTATATTATAGTCTCCCTAAGGGCCCTTTTCCACTAGCGGCGATTGCAATGCTGAATCGCAAATCGCTAGTGATTTTTAAATCGCTACGGTTTGCATATTAACATAGGAATTGCGGTAGGTAATTTCCACTACCGCGATTCGTTTTTTTTTACTAAAACGCGATTTTTGCCGCAATTTTGCTATGCAGGGCATTGCATAGCAAAATCGCAATTGCAATCGGCAGGAAAATTTGGGACTTTGCTGAATAGCAATCGCTACAGTTTAGCGCAAACGCTAGCGATTGCTAATGGAAAAGGGCCCTAACACTGCTACTACCTATAGAGCGCGCCCTAGTGGCTGCAGATCTGGCGCTTTGAGTCCGCCAGGAGAAAAGCGCGATATAAAGTGTGTGTGTGCGTGTGTGTGTGCGTGTGCATACAAAACACACACACACACACACACTATACACACACACACACACACACACACACACACACACACACACACACACACACACACACACACACACACTATACACACACACCACACACACTATACACACACACACACACACACACTATACACACACACACACACACACACACACACACACACACACACACACACACACACACACACACACACACACACACACACACACACACACACACACACACACACACACACACACACACACACACACACACACACACACACTTTCTTTTGGGCTAGTCATCATACACACTGAGGTTTCCTAACAAACTGATTAGTAGAGGAAAAGATAAAGTAAATGAACCTACAGAAGCCCAGTAGCTGTAATAGACGGTAATCAGGGGCGTAGCAATAGGGGGTGCAGCGGTAGCAACCGCATCGGGGCCCTTGGGCCAGAGGGGCCCCGAAGGGCCCTCCCTCAACTACAGTATTAGCTCTCTATTGGTCCTGTGCTCATAATAATCACTTCTATATATACATTGAGTAGTGGTAAACATTAACAAGCTCTTCCCCATCCCCTTCTTGCACCTCTGACACTGTAGTTGCCATTGTCAGATTTTGGTGCGCCGTATCAATTGTTATGTATAGAGTGCCTAGGGGGCCCCATTGTAAAACTTGCATCGGGGCCCACAGCTCCTTAGCTACGCCACTGACGGTAATGCATTATTATTATTGTTGCACTCTATGCCACAGACAGCAGATTATCAGCAGTAGTAGAAGTAACACTGCCCCTGCCAGTAATAATGATAATCGCTTATTACTATGATCTGCCCCCTATGCATGCTGGCTGCCCTCGTTCCCCTGCCCTGAGCACGGAAGCGGTTCTGCAGCAGCTGCACGGGGGCTTGGCAGTGCGCTCCGGCAGAGGTGGCCCCTCGCCGCTGACACTCCCCCCTCCTCCCGGGGAGGGCGACAGACGGGATGTGCTGGGAGCGGAGTGTCAGCCAGTCTGCCGGAATCAGCGACAAGCAACAGATTGCACTGACATTGCCTGGCAGCCGTCAGTGGGGAGCGGAGCCTGCCATGCTGGAGCCGCGGAGGGGACAATGGCAGCAACAGGGTGACTTGTCTATGCCTAGGCGAGCCAGATGTGCCCTGCTCATCCGATCATTGCACGGGGGCTGAGGATGCACAGGGCTGTCCCTCACCTCTGGAGAGCTGTGTAGAGCTTCACCACCTCCTCTGCTCTCACCACTGACTCTCCTATAGCTCTCCACCCATCCAAGACTGATCTTCACCCCTACCAGGAGCAGAGGTGGGTGCTCAGGGGCTCGGAGGGTGTGCTGACCTCCCTACAGGCAGAGGTGGGGGTCCAGGAGGCTGAGGTCACCATCCCTGAACCTGGAGACATGACTGTGGTCTCGGGGGAGAACGTTGAGGAGACCCTGGTGTCCCTTAGTGCCCTGGGGCAGGAGAACTATGATCCGGAGAGGGCCACCCAGGACTGCTGCGAGAGGGTGGTCATCAACATCTCAGGACTTCGCTTTGAGACTCAGCTCAGGACTCTTGCCCAGTTTCCCCAAACCCTCCTCGGGGACCCCAGGAAGAGGATGCGTTTCTTTGATCCCTTACGAAATGAGTATTTCTTTGACAGGAACCGTCCATCCTTTGATGCCATATTATATTACTATCAGTCTGGGGGCAGGCTCCGCAGACCTGTCAATGTACCTGTGGACATTTTCCTAGAGGAGATTAAGTTCTATGAGCTGGGGGAGGAAGTGATTGAGAACTTTCGGGATGACGAAGGATTTATTAAAGAAGAGGAGAGGCCATTGCCTGACAATGATTTCCAAAAGCAGGTCTGGCTTTTGTTTGAATATCCAGAAAGTTCTGGACCTGCCAGGGGCATCGCCATTGTCTCTGTTCTTATTATCCTGATCTCCATCGTCATCTTCTGCTTGGAGACACTTCCTGAGTTCAGGGAGGAGGCAAGATTCTCTGTAGACCATCTGATGCACAATGGAACTCACCGGGCAAAGGACAGCCCCTTCACTGACCCTTTTTTCCTTATTGAGACCCTTTGCATCATCTGGTTCTCTTTCGAACTCTTGGTTAGATTCTTCGCCTGTCCGAGCAAGCCTGCTTTCTTCAAGAACATGATGAATGTCATCGATATCGTGGCAATTATCCCTTATTTCATTACCTTGGGCACTGAGTTGGCAGAGCAGCAAGGTAGCAATGGGCAACAGGCCATGTCATTGGCTATTTTAAGAGTCATCCGCCTTGTGAGAGTCTTCAGGATCTTCAAACTCTCCAGGCACTCAAAAGGGCTTCAGATCTTGGGAAAAACCTTGCAGGCCAGTATGAGGGAACTCGGTCTTCTCATATTCTTTCTCTTTATTGGTGTCATCCTGTTCTCCAGTGCTGTGTATTTTGCAGAGACCGACGACCCAGATTCACTGTTCACCAGCATCCCAGATGCCTTCTGGTGGGCCGTAGTTTCCATGACCACAGTAGGATATGGGGACATGTACCCTCTGACCATTGGAGGCAAAATAGTAGGATCTTTGTGCGCCATAGCCGGAGTACTAACCATTGCCCTCCCAGTCCCTGTCATTGTATCCAATTTTAACTACTTCTACCACAGGGAAACGGACCACGAAGAGCAATCTCAGTATACCCATGTCACCTGTGGACAACAACCTTCTTCATTCGGAGACCTAAAAAGGAGCGAAAGCAAACAATCCTTCAACAAATCCGACTACATGGAGTCGGAGGAACTAGAGGATGGCCGATTCTCACATTTTACTGCCAACCAAAATTACGCCGAGCAGAAGAAGTTAACAGAGGTATGACCTCTTTGGAGAAAGTTCCTCAAAACTGTCCATCAAAGCTACAGGTCTCGGTGTTCCTGACCTTATTACTAGTGCTGGCCGTGTAGAAGAGGATCACATCCATGTCCTGTGGATAGTCAAGTCATAGACCGTAGAGAAAAGAAATTTCTAGCTGTGAGGTTGTCTTATAAATTACTATATTGCTAGTGTCTAACCAACCATTGAGAATCTCCGAGCTTGGTCAAAAGGTATCAAATAATCACACGGTACACTATCTACCTATATGGCCCTGCAAGTGGTGAAGGTGACTTTGCAAATCTACTGTCCAACCAACGGTTGCTTCCAGCCAATGCCCTTGAGTTAGAGAAGGAGGCCTGTTGGGTGGCTTCTGGTGTGGTGAGGACAATCTCTCGGAAAATGTGTGTGCATCAGTGTTTCCCAGTAATATTACAGTAGGGTACGACTGCTGGAGGAATCACACACACACGCTCGCACATTACTAACATGGCATAAGCTGCTATGGATAGATAGTTCCAACAATGCCATTCAGTGTCAGAAACTCAATAACACAACTGATGGCAGGAGAAACCAGGGCTCTGCTGCTGAAGACCAGCTGTTGCTGAGCTGTGAAAACAAAGTTAAGGAGACCTATTCCCTATTATTTTTGTGTTTTTTTTTAATTCTTTTTTTACATTTTATTTTTCCTGGCTTGTCCTGCCTTTGGAATCTGCCATCGATCATAACCTATGATTTTGCACAAATACAGGGGAAAAAAGAAAACATCAAATGACCTATTCTCAGTATCCTCCTCCTGGGGGAAAAAAAAAAAAAATGCAGAGATCTCTCAAACAAAGCCAATACAGGGAAGCCGGGAGCGTTCCGGCGGGCTTCGTTTTGTCACCTCGCTGTACGAACATCTGCAATTTTTGCACGTTCTCTTTGAGTTGTTTACATCATTGCCGTTCTTGGCACTTTTATTAACCCTTTCGCTGCTAGGGATTATTGATTGCTGCAAGACCGTTATCTATGGGGGGGGGGGGGGGGGGGGGTTTCTTTTTATTTTTGCCTCTTTTTTTGTTTTTATAATTTAACCAAATAATTTCCTTATCTGTAAGTGCCTTCATGTGTAAGGTAATCATTTTTTGGGGGGTTGTGTATCTTTTTATTTTGTCATGGACAATATACATATATTTTTTATTTTTAGCAGGTGGCTATATTTTTGGATTATTTTAGGTGAACTTTTATCCGGGGGCCAGAGGGGCGTCAGACTGGAAAAGGAAAAACGTACTGTGCTCTCAGCGAGACAACGTTGCATGAATGTTACAGTAGCCATACATGCACTAAAAATATATTCTTTTTTAATGACCGTGTGTCCGTGGGCTTTCTGTTGTGCGCTTGCTGCTGTTTTTAGCCTGATTACTTGTTGGTTGGTTGGATTGTCATCGGTGCGTGTGGCTAATCAGTCAGCATGAGCTGCTCTTGTGCTTTGTGACATTGAGAAATCGCTGAGAGACAAGGCAAGGGGGGGATTTACTACAGGAGAATGTGCAGTGGAGTGGAGCTGTATCCGTCCAATCAGATGCAAAGAACCTCCTGCTTCCCAAAATTGTTTTAACATTCTCTTCAACACGATTGGCTGTTGGAAGTAAACACTGGCTCACATCACTGCACTCCTGTTATATTGTCATTCTTAACTTAAAGAACAACTGAAGTGAGAGGAATATGGAAGCGGTCATATGTAGTTCTTTTATTATTTGGTATTTATATAGTGCCGACTTCTTCCGCAGCGCTGTACAAAGTATTTTGTCTTGTCACTTAACTGTCCCTCAGAGGGGCTCACAATCTAATCCCTATCATAGTCATATGTCTATATTTTGTAGTGTATGTATCGTAGTCTAGTACTTTTAAGCAACACCAGTTACCTGGCTGTCCTGCTGATCCTCTACATCTAATACGTTTAGCCATAGACCCTGAACAAGCATGCAGCATATCAGGTGTTTCTGACATTATTGTCAGATCTGACAAGATTAGCAGCATGCTGGTTTCTGGTGTAATTAAGGCACTACTGCAGCCAAATAGATCAGCAGGATAGACAGGCAACTAGTATTGCATAAATATGGCAGCCTCCATATACCTCTGACTTCAGTTGTCCTTTAAGGGACACAGATGCATCTTTATACGTATGAATTTGTCAAGATGCCCACTAAATGGTGCAATTTTTAGTGTACGACCGTATTTTCGATAATATAATTCAGATTGAATGAAAAAATTGTATTTAAATCGATAAAGGAGCCTAACTATTCACAATATGAAAAATAGCTGCAATTGTATGTATGTAAAAAAGAACCTTACTAAACCATCTGATTAATCTGGTCGAAAATAAGGTAGTTTACCCAAAAATTGTACTGTTAATTGGCACCTTAAAGCTCACTGGGCTTGTATGGGACACACGTTATGCAGTAGGAAAGGGTAATGCTACGTACACACATGCGACAACGATCGTTCGTTGTCAACGACGAACGAACTTTCAATTGATGAAAGAACGACCTAAGTAAAGTTAGTTTTAAAAGGTGTGTAACGATCAGATCGTTAGAACGAATGTTACATCACGTAAAGCAACTATTGCGCCTGCGCATATAAATGAAAAGTTCCATGGAGAAATAGTGAAATACGCATGGCAAGCCTAGTACGAACGACCGTTTCCAACGATGTACTACTTTTGCAAACGATCGTCGTTGGAAAAAATCCGCCAAGCTAGATCGTTCGTTTTTAACGATCTAGCTCGTCCGTCGTTAGACTTAATAGTCGTTGGCTGCTTTTTTTTAAACGATCGTCGTTTGAAACGATCGGGGAACGATCGTTTCAAACGACTATAGTCGCATGTGTGTACGCACCTTAAAGTTGGCCTATCCCTGCCCAATCAAACTTAGATGTGTATGCACCCTTAAAGGAAACATGAAGTGAGAAGTACATGGAGGCTGCCATATTTATGTCCTTTTAAACAATAGCTGTTCCCTGGCAGCCCTGCTGATCTATATGGCTGCAGTAGTGTCTGAATCACATAAGAAACAAGCATGCAGCTAATCTTGTCAAATCTGACAATAATATCAGAAACCCCTGATCTGCTGCATGCTTGTTCAGGGTCTATGGCTAAAACTATTAGAGGCAGAGGATCAACAGGATAGCCAGGTAACTGGTATTGCTTAAAAGCAAATAAATATGGCAGCCTCCATATACCTCTCACATCAGAATCCCTTTAAGGTGACCACTAAAATTTCGACTGAGCGATCAGATAAATGCGATCGGAAATAAAATGTCGTAAAATATCAATTATTTCACAATCAACAAAACAACCTCAACGCCCTACATATCGTAACCGTTTATAAAAAAAATGTTTTACCTATCAACTTAATTGTCATTGATCACCATTAGAATCCTTCACAGTCGATTTGAACAAAGCTTATTGTCAGCCAATCTGATCGCTCGAGCAATGCTTCGATAAAAAATGTACCGTAAGTTGGCTCCTTTATGCCTTGCGTTGCTGCCATTCTGTACACACACTGCATGCCGCATTTTGGCGGATTTGCACTGCCGTTATAGCCAATGAATGTCTTTTTATCTTTAAACCGCAAGAAAAACGACTACATCTAGTCCCATGCGATTTCCTGCATTATCATTAAGGATAGTTATCACAATGCAAATAATTACGATCTGCATGCAACTATAATGCAAAACTGAATGCAGTTTAGAAGTAAGCCAGTCAAAAGCATCTCCTGGAAGTTTGCATGATATTTGCATGCAAGTCGTGAATATTTGCACCTCGCTGACCATCTCTGGCTATTCTCATCCATATTCCCCCAGAGACGTATCAGATCGCGGTACTTATCCGTTAGCCGGGCGCATCCGGCAGGTGGCGACAAAACTCCACCAGAGTTACATCTTTCCCTACTATCCATGGCGGCCTGGAGGGGGAATAGTAATTAGCACCACCTGCCGGATGTGCCCGGCTAACGGATAAGTACCTAGATCGCTACTAAATGCAAATAGAAAATGCATAATAATGCGACATTCATCCTCATGAAAGATGCAGCCCAAAAACGTCAATATTGTGTTACAATACTTTTCTTTTGCATTTTGTAATGGGAGCAAATTGGCTGTCAGCTTAGAAAAATGATAACAAAAGCAGAGTACAGATAAACACACCTTTATGCTGATTTAGCATATTATTATTATTATTTAGTATTTATATAGCGCCAACGTCGACCGCAGCGCTGTACAGAGTATATTGTCTTGTTACTTAACTGTCCCTCAGAGGGGCTTACAATCTAATCCCTACCACAGTCATATGTATCGTGTAGTGTATGTATTGTAGTCTAGGAACTTCCTCCCCTTTCAGGTGCATGTATCTAATGTTGGAACTCTGGCCATGGCTCCTCCCCATAGATTAGCATTTGGTGGTGGGGTAGCGCACACGCACCCCCTAGTGTTTGGAGGTCTAACCAGAGGAGATACAGCTGGAGTCCTGAGATAAAAAAAAAATGCACCTTTATGCAGATGGATAAGGCTTCTTTCAGATGGGAGGCTGAACTGCTCCTTTGTTGGGTAGTCCAGCTTCCTGCCTCTGCTCACGAGCCCCTTTCGGGTGCAATTAAAATGCAGTTGAATTGCAACATTTGCAACACTACACGAGGCAGAGCTTGACACACGGTGGTGTTACGTGGCGGCAGAGTACTGTAATATGACGCATCTGAGCGGCCACCTCAGATGTGACTCTATGGGGGCTGCCTGTGCAGTGCCATAGCAAAGTGCCAACAAACGCCTAGCCGGTGCAGGAGAGCAGCTGACTGCTGTTGAATTCTCGGCCTTCACCTGCTCATATGAAAGAGGCCTAACAAAAAATAGGAAGAAGTGATGGTCAAGTCCAGGAGAACTCGTGGAGAAGCATGCAATAAGTTTAATCAGCTGATAGATTTGCAAAGTTCTGATTTGCTGTGATCACATCCTGCTTTAGCACATGATCATGACTAGCAAATCAGAGACTTGCATATCTATCAACTGACCAAACTGATCACATGCTTCTCCGTGAGTTCCTCCAGACATAACCATCACTAATAGGAGGTGTCGCTGGTGAGACATGCAGGGTTGTGCTGCATTAGTCAGTACTAGCTCTGATGTGGTTTTCTTTTTTAGCCTTTGGTTGGCATTTAAAGTCATTGGGAACCGCTTTATAAAAAAAAGATCAATATTTATTCAAACATAGTCATGTCATCAATTTATGATAATAAATTAATAATACATTTACAAACTCCGAATTCCCTCATGCATTTCTCATAAATGACTCTTCAAAGAAGAACTGTAATCTGGGATTGAACTTCATCCCAATCAGTAGCTGATACCCCCTTTCCCACGAGAAATCTTTACCTTTTCTCAAACAGATCATCAGGGAGGTCTGAATGGCTGATATTGTGGTGAAACCCCTCCCACAGTGTGATGTCATGACTATAGTCATGACAGTTTGCCATCTGTGGGCCCTGTTGCATTGTGGGAAATAATAATAATATATAATGGCTGTTTCCAACTGCCACGCAACCAGCATCTCCCTCTGCACATGTTTATATAAAAACAACCTTTTAGCCTATCACATTGTTATGGGGTGTGGTTTTAGGTAATGGCAGTTGGTGCTGTATGTTTTTTTTCATGTCTGCCAGTAGTAAAGATGATGACCTGCCGGCTCCAATAAGAACAAATTACATGGCGAACATCAATCATTTCTTGATCTCTCTTTTAACGTCTCACTTTGCAGTTCATTGATTTATTTTTCCCCCTTTTTGCTAAAGTCCGTCTCTAACTTTTTCCACGTACAACAATCTACATTTGCCAAGAGTCTGGTACTTGCCAGCTGACTCCAAGGGCTGGGGGCCACTAGAAATAGCGACAAATTCTGGTGATTTTAGGGCCCATTCACTCTAGAAATCACAAGCGATTGCTATCACCAATTTGCATTGTACAGCGATTGTGATAGGTTATTCTAATTCCATAGACTTTGCATTGCCATATAATGCTTTTCCAATTGCCAGCAATTTGCAGTGCTGCTGAACTCAAAAAGAAATGGTTTTCACAGCACACAGAAGTTTTACCGTCTTTTTATCGGGTCAGGCAGAGAGTAATCAACCAGTAGCTGCAGTTTAAGTCTCGTATACAGCAAGAAATGCTGAAGCTATGGGAAGTGTTTTTGATGCTGAAACAAGGAAAATTACAGTAAAACTGGGTATCCATAATCATTTACTGCATTCTACTGTATGTCACTACAGGGCCTCTTTAACCTCCCTGGCGGTAAGCCCGAGCTGAGCTCGGGCTATGCCGCGCAGGAGGAGATCTCAGCCCCTGGTGGGGCGATTTTCATCCTGTAAAGTGCTGTACGCGCAGCTAGCACTTTGCTAGCCGCGCGTACAGCTTGATCGCCGCTGCTCTGCGGCGATCGCCCGCACGCAACGGTGCAAGAGGGCCCCCCCGCCAGAGCCCTGCGCTGCCCGGTCCAATGAGTTCCGGGCAGCGCTATGGGCTGGATCGGAGACGTCTGGACGTCGGCTGACGTCCATGACGTCATTCCGATCGTCGCCATGGCGACAGGAGAAGTCAAACAGGGGAGCGCGTTATATACGCGTTCCCCTGTTTGCTATTGTTGCCGGCGACGATCGAACTAGAGGGACACATGCGCCCTCTAGTGGAGTTTCATGTAGCTACCACTCTGGTAGCTTTACATGAAACATAAAAAATTTTTTAAAAAAAAATTGGATTTCTGCAATTTTTGCAGAAAAAATTAACCGCCAAGGAGGTTAAAGAGGAACTCCTATAAATCCTTTGTTTTCTCAGCACTTATCGCCCAATAGCGCTGTGTGTGGTTCAGATGGGGAATGATTAAGGCTCCGCGGTGAAATGCTGGTATTTTCCTGGCGTTTTCATCACTGAATGACACAAAGTTCACACTGACACTCCTGCTCCTTTAATTGGCATTGCGACTGGTGGTCGATCTATGCAACGTCATTTGGCCGTCTCTTTAGTCGATCTCGCGGGAAACGGTTCTAATGGTATTTCTTTTCTGGAAGATTATCATGCAGAACTTGCCACACAATGTTGACACAGCATTCGTTTTTATTTCCCATCACTGGAGTGAACCTCGCCTGAAAAGCTGCGCACTTCACTGAAATCTGTTCCCTTGAAGCCTGCCCAGGAATGTGGTAATGTTTGTACGAGTTATCCAGAAACATGCTGCCAGCTGTTTCTCTGTGCTTGTACTGATAGTAAACTAGTTGCAGTGTGTGCTGATCTCTACTACCTCCAGTATGTACATTGTAAGCTGTTACTCTGTGCCTGTACTGATAGTAAACTAGCTGCAGTATGTGCTGATCTCTGCTACCTCCAGTATGTACAGTATTAGCTGTGACTCTGTGTCTGTACTGATAGTAAACTAGCTGCAGCATGTGCTGATCTCTGCTACCTCCAGTATGTACAGTATAAGCTGTTACTCTGTGCCTGTACTGATAGTAAACTAGCTGCAGTGTGTGCAGATCTCTGCTACCTTCAGTATGTACAGTATAAGCTGTTGCTCTGTGCCTGTACTGATAGTAAACCAGCTACAGTTTTTGCGGATATGTGCTGTCTCTGGTATGTACAGTATAAGCTGTTCCTCTATGCCTGTACTGATAGTAAACCAGCTACAGTGTGTGCTGATCTCTGCTGTCTCCAATATGTGCAACAAAAGATGTTCCTCTATTCCTGTGCTGATAGTAAACTAGTTGCCACATGTGCTGATCTCTGCTGCCTCCAGTATGTAAGGTATAAGCTGTTACTCTGTACCTGTACTACTAGTAAACCAGCTGCTGTGTCTGCTGACCTCTGCTGCCTCCAGTATGTACAGTATACGCTTTTATTCCATGCCTGTACTAATAGTAAACCAACTACAGTGTGTGCTGATCTCTGCTGTCTCCAATATGTACAGTAAAAGCTGTTACTCTGTGCCTGTACTGATAGTAAAGCAGCTACAGTGTGTGCTGATCTCTGCTACTTCCAGTGTTTGCTGTATAAGATGTTACTCTGTGCAAAGCTGCAGCATGTGCTGATCCTTGCTACCTCCAGTATGTGCAGTATAAGTTGTTACTGTGTGCTTGTACTGATAGTAAACTAGCTGCAGTGTGTGCTGATCTCTGTTACCTCCGGTACGTACAGTATAAGCTGTTACTCTGTGCCTGTACTGACAGTAAACTAGCTGCAGTGTGTGCTGGTCTCTGCCACCCCCAGTATGTACAGTATAAGCTGTTACTCTGTGCCTGTACTGATAGTAAACTAGCTGCAGTGTGTGCTGGTCTCTGCCACCCACAGTATGTACAGTATAAGCTGTTACTCTGTGCCTGTACTGACAGTAAACTAGCTGCAGTGTGTGCTGGTCTCTGCCACCCACAGTATGTACAGTATAAGCTGTTACTCTGGGTCTGTACTGATAGTAAACGAGCTGTAGTACCTCTGCTGCATCCAGTATGTACAGTATAGGTGGTTACTCTGTGCCTGTACTGATAGTAAACGAGCTGCAGTGTGTGCTGATCTCTGCTACCTCCAGTATGTACAGTATAAGCTGTTACTCTATGCCTGTACTGACAGTAAACTAGCTGCAGTGTGTGCTGATCTCTGCTGCCTCCAGTATGTATAGTATAAGCTGTTACTCTATGCCTGTACTGACAGTAAACTAGCTGCAGTGTATACTGATCTCTGCTACCCCCAGTATTTACAGTATAAGCTGTTACTCTGTGCCTGTACTGACAGTAAACTAGCTGCAGTGTGTGCTGATCTCTGCCACCCACAGTATGTACAGTATAAACTGTTATTCTGCGCATGTACTGATAGTAAACCAGCTGTAGTACCTCTGCTGCCTCCAGTTCGTACAGTATAAGCGGTTACTCTGTGCCTGTACTGATAGTAAACTAGCTGCAGCATGTGCTGATCTCTGCTGCCTCCCTCTGCAGCCTCTGCTGGGTCGGGTAATGACTATGTGCCCTGATGAAGGATTCCCTATAGTGCTGGAAAAATCACACCACCGCACAGGGCAACACCACTGTAACTAAGAAACATCTCCAGTGGAGTCTCTGAGAGGGTCATTAGTCTCTGTGCTGCCCACTCAAAATCAAAACATCAGCTTCTAGGGCTCCCGGCCTTTAATTATGTCCGGACAATTGGAAAAAAATCCTTCTGCAGACAGTATTCCTGTATATAACCTAAAGTACACATGTGTTTTGTAATCCAGCAGCAAAAGAGTTACTTTAAAAAAAAAGTCAGCTGCTGCTGGCCCAAATGTCTGGTCACTGTAGGAGCTGTAAGGCCACCCTGGCGTTCTGATTAAATCGCCAGGGTGGCTGCGGGAGGGTTTTTTTTAAATAAAAAAAAAACTATTTCATGCAGCCAACTGAAAGTTGGCTGCATGAAAGCCCACTAGAGGGCGCTCCGGAGGCGATCTTCCGATCGCCTCCGGCGCCCAGAATAAACAAGGAAGGCCGCAATGAGCGGCCTTCCTTGTTTTGCTTATATTGTCGCCATAGCGACGAGCGGAGTGACGTCATCGACGTCAGCCGACGTCCTGACGTCAGCCGCCTCCGATCCAGCCCTTAGCGCTGGCCGGAACTTTTTGTTCCGGCTGCGCAGGGCTCAGGCGGCTAGGGGGGCCCTCTTTCGCCGCTGCTCGCGGCGAATCGCCGCAGAGCGGCGGCGATCAGGCAGCACACGCGGCTGGCAAAGTGCCGGCTGCGTGTGCTGCTTTTTATTTGACAAAAATCGGCCCAGCAGGGCCTGAGCGGCAGCCTCTGGCGGTGTTGGACGAGCTGAGCTCGTCCAGACCGCTCAGCAGGTTAAAATGAAATAGGTGTAGCCTCACCCTTTAGCATACATGTCAAACTCCGGCCCGTGGGCCAAATTTGTCCCTCAGAGCCATTAAGTTTGGCCCTCAAGTGGTTTCCCCACTTTGCATTATGTTTGGCCCACTCTAGACCACCAGGGAAGCTATATTGGAGGTGAAGTCCTAGAACACCAGGGAAGCCATATGGGGGAGGTAGGGGGAAAGCACTAAACACCAGGGAACTGTAGGGGAGGGTGGGGGTCTCTTGACATCAGGGAACTGTATAGGGGAGGGAGGACCACTAGACACCAGGGAACTGTATAGGAGTTGGAGGGGAGCCATTAGACACCTGGGAACTTTATAAGGAAGGTAGCCAGTAGACAATGATGTTGGCCCGTGACTTGGTCCCAGTGTACAATTTCAGCCCACTTTGTATTTGAGTTTGACACAGCTGTTCTATAGGCTAATATTAACTCCTAATGCACACCTGTGGCACAATCTACAAAGCTTTTTCACCTGTTTTCCTCTGTTCTCTCCTTTATCTATGTTGCATTTTAAAGGATACCTGAAGTGACATGTGACATGATGAGATAGACATGGGTATGTACAGTGCCAAACACGCTAATAACTATGCTGTGTTCCTTTTTTTTCCTTTCTCTGCCTGAAAGAGTTAAATATTAGGTATGTAAGTGGCTGACTCAGTCCTGACTCAGACAGGAAGTGACTACAGTGTGACCCTCACTGATAAGAAATTCCCCTTTTTATCTCGTTCTTGCTCTCAGAAGCCATTTTCTGCTAGGAAAGTGTTTTATAGTTGGAATTTCTTGTCAGTGAGGGTCACACTGTAGTCACTTCCTGTCTGAGTCAGGACTGAGTCAGACACTTACATACCTGATATTTACTTCTTTCAGACAGAGAAAGAAAAAAAAGGAACACAGCATAGTTATTTGTATGCTGGGCACTATACATACACATGTCTATCTCTTCATGTCACATGTCACTTCAGGTATCCTTTAGGCTCCCAAGGAACAAAAATATAATATAATAAAAGGTAAGAAAAGTAATACTGAAATGAAGTTAATCAGCAACAACTAAGTTTGAGTGATCATTTTGCTTGTAAATGTGCTGAAAGGTTATTTTTATTAACCTCCTGGGCATTACGGACGAGCTCAGCTCGTCCAGTAACGCCACGCTGTATTGCTCAGGCCCTGGTAGGCCGATAGCACTTTGCTAGCTGCGTGTCTTACCCGTTCACCGCCGCTCACCACCGATCCGCCGCGAAAGAGGGGCCCCCCCCTGCAGACCCCTTGCGCAGCCTGGCCAATCACCGCTAGGCTACGCTATGGGGTGGATCGGGACTCCCCCTGACGTCACAACGTCATTCTGTTCGTCGCCATGGCGACGGGGGAAGCCCTACAGGAAATCCCGTTAATAATGGGATTTCCTGATGGGTTTGATCGCTAGCTGTGATCGGAAGGTTGGGAGGGAGGGAGCAGAGAGGGGGGAATCATGTAGCTAGGGCTAGGCTAGCTACATGATAAAAATAAAAAAAATCAGGTGAAAAAAACCACCCGCTGGGATTTAAAACGCAAGGGAGGTTAAAGTGGACCCAAATTAAAAATACAAGATTTCAGAAATAACATCTATTTTCTAAATTATAATAATAAATAGCATCCTTTTTTCAGCTGCATGATGACAAATATAAAATATTTTACATTTATTGGAGGAAGCCCTCCCTTCCTTTGATATTGCCGGGACAGAATCCGGCAGACTAATGGAGGAGATAAAAAAACAAAAACAAAATACAGGCTGCTACTGATGATGTCACAGGGGAGGTGATCTCAGCTTGTGTGAGATTTCACATAGACGACGCCCCTGTGAGGGAGGGTAGCTGATGGCAAACACAACCATGATCTAAAACCTCCTACTAAGCTCAGAAGTAATGGCTGCCATCTGTATAATCCTAGTTATGAAAAGAGAAGGGTGAAAAGCATGCACTGAAATGCTCATAGGCTTGAAGGAGTGTTTATTTATCTTTGTATGTGTCAGAGTGGTGCAACTAAATATTTTGAATTAAAAAAATGTTTGGTTTGGGTCCGCTTCAATTAGTTGATAGATAAATCATGTTTGAGAAGTTTTGTGAATAGAGCCACTGAAGATAGAGGCTGGTGCACACCAAGAGCACTTCCGAGCGCTTTCAAAAATGCTAGCGCTTTGAAAAGCGCTTGGCTAATGTAAATACATATACATTTGAATGGCATGGATCACACCAGAGCGATGTGATTTTTTTCTCAAACGCAGGTCCTGCAGCGTTTCTGTGCTTTTCTGAGGCGATTCAGCCTTAGTGTGTAGTATAGGAAAGTGGAAAATAGCTCTGAAAATCACTAGATCAGAGCAATTTTCCAGGGTTTTTGAAGCGGTTCAGTTCCACCTGTACCGTAACAAAAAACGCTACACGAAAACGCTCCAAATATCACTAGGTATGATTAGAAAATCACTAGGCACATGCCTACAATCGCCTAGAAAAATCACTTCAAAAAGCGCTGAGCGTTTGCAATTACACTAGAGCTTTTTGGTGTGCACTGGGCCTCAGAGAGGAAACATTGAAGGAAGCTGCCCGTATTTCTTTGCTGCTGGATAACAAACTCTAAGGGCCCGTTTCCACGATCGCTAATTCGCATGCGTTTGCCGCATGCAAATTCGCATAGCCAATACAAGTGGATGGGACTGTTTCCACTTGTCAGGATTCCTTTGCGTTTTTCTGTGCAGAAAAAATCTGCACGGCAGAGCCATCAGAATTCGCATACCGCTATGCGAATTGCATACAATGTATTTAATAGGGAATTTCGCATGCGGTATTGGTATGCGAATTTTCATGCAAATTCGCATGCGATTTCACATGGAATTAATGGAAAAGCACACAGGCACTGCCATGGTTAAATTAGCATACATCGCCATCCATGCGAAATTGCATGCGAATTCGCATGAAAATTTGCATACAACTGCATGCGAAATTTGCACTCGCATGCAATTTTTTACCGCTGCGATTCCCACAGCACAAGTGGAAACGGGCCCTCACACATGCATCCTTTCCATTCTCATTAGATTCATTTACAAAATGTAATGGGAAGTTTGTTTGGGCCGCAATATCGCGTATGTATGGGCATCCTAGTAATATCTGCTTGCATGCAAATGTCATGTCAATTGTATGCGGTTTGGAATTGGGACAATCAGATTCATTTCCTGCAGATATTTATTGACTTGCTGCAAACAATCTGCATTTAACTTGTGTGCAGGCTAGAATTATTAACGTGTTCTTCTTCTCTAGTGATAACGTTATAAAAGGCTGCACTAATAGGCTGTTACCATCCATCCTGCTAAAGAGATGCCATCTTTACAGCAAATTATATTTATAAAAGGGGAGGGCAGAAACATAAATGTTATTTCCACGAATTAGCAACACACTATCTGGCGGATTACCATTTTTTTTTTCAGAAATAGGCCCCTGGCAGTGAAAAGAATGGTTTATTTACCAGTATCTGATAGTAAACTAGCTTCAGTGTGTGCTGATCTCTGCTACCTCCAGTATAAGCTGCTACTCTCTGCCTGTACTGATAGCAAACTAGCTGCAATGTGTGCTGATCTCTGCTGCCTGCAGTATGTACAGTATAAGCTTTTTTCTCTGTGCCTGAACTGATAGTAAACTAGCTGCAGTGTGTGCTGATATCTGCTACCTCCAGTATGTACAGTATAAGTTGCTACTCTGTGCCTGTACTGATAGCAAACTAGCTGCAATGTGTGCTGATCTCTGCTGCCTCCAGTATGTATAGTATAAGCTGATACTCTGTGCCTGCACTGATAGTTAATTAGCTGCAGTGTGTGCTGATATCGGCTACCCCCGTATATACAGTGTGCCAGTTCTCTGTGCCAGTGCTCATAGTAAACTAGATGCAGTGTGGTCTGGTCTCTGCTGCCTGCAATATGTACAGTATAAGATGTTACTCTGTGGCTGTACTGATAGTAAACTAGCTGAAGTGTGTGATGATCTCTGCTACCCCCAGTATAGACAGTATAATCTGCTACTCTGTGCCTGTACTGATAGTAAATTAGCTGCAGTGTGTTCTGGTCTCTGCTACCTCCAGTATGTGCAGTATAAGCTGTTACTCTGTGCCTGTACTGATAGTAAACTAGCTGCAGTGTGTGCTGATCTCTGCTGCCTCCAGTATGTACAGTATAAGATGTTACTCTGTGCCTGTACTGATAGTAAACTAGCTGAAGTGTGTGATGATCTCTGCTACCCCCAGTATGTACAGTATAATCTGCTACTCTGTGCCTGTACTGGTAGTAAATTAGCTGCAGTGTGTTCTGGTCTCTGCTACCTCCAGTATGTACAATATCATCTGTTACTCTGAGTCTGTACTGATTGTAAACTAGCTGCATCCTTTTTTATGCGAAACATTTTTTTGGCGTATCACACGGGAAGAATAACTGTCCAAATGTAAAAGCGCAAAAAAGTGCAATGCCATTGAAATACAGTAGACGTGTGGAACTTTGGAAAAACGTGGAACACACATGAAATGTAATGAGTGTCACCCTGGTGCTATTGTTCTAAGCTTAGCAGAGGCTATGTGGATGCGCTGGTGATTTAAGAGTCTCTGTACATCGCCGGGCTGACATGGTATTTGGGATAACTCAGAGAAAGAAAAGAATCTGGGGAAGCAGGCGTCTTATAATTGTAGTATAAAAAGTCTCTTTGTGAGTAAATATAATTGGATGCTACTCACATTGGGTGCAAGGGCATAATAATAGCCCCTGCGACCCCCGACATTGCAGGGGGCCCGGGGGTAAGGTGACCCGCTCCTGCTAGTACATGAAGAACGGTGGCAGCATTATCTGTTTCCAGCGGCGTGACCGGTCCTCCTCGTATCTCTTCAGTGTAGCTGCACACCTGGCAGCCATTCTCCATGCCTGTCACATGACATGCAGAGACAGGAGCCGCATGGTTATTGGCTGCAGGGCGCAGAGCTGCATTGAAGAGGAGGACCTGTCCCTCCACCGGAAACTGTTGATGTATAGCGCTCCGCTGCTGCCGCTCTGACTCGGCAGGCAGATCTGTGCGGGGGGTTTTGGGGGATAACATTTAGCACTGGGGGGTGGCAGTGTTTTGGAGAGATTTAGCGCTGGTAGGTCATTGGGGGAGCAATTAGAACTGGAGTATGGCAAGTTTTGGGATGATAATATTTAGCACCAAAAGTTGGGGTAGGTCTTGGAGGGTATAGTAATTAGCACTGGGGTGGCAGGTTTTGGGGTGATAGTATTTAGCGTTGGGGGTTTAGGGGATGGTAGGTCTTGGGGGGTATAGTAATTAGCACTTGGGTGGCAGGTTTTGGGGTGATAGTATTTAGCATTGAGGGTTGGGGGATGGTAGGTCTTGGGGGGGTATAGTAATTAGCATTGGGGGGTGGCAGGTTTAAGGGTGATAGTATTTATTGGGGGTTTGGGGCTGATAGGCCTTGGGGGGTATAGTAATTAGCACTGGTTTGGGGGTGATAGTATTGGGTGAATGCCAGGCGTCATAGGTAATGTTTTTTCAGTACAGTGTAATTTTAAGGGCGAACGCATGATTACAGTTTTATCTCTAAAGGTAGCCATACATCTAGCGATTTCGCTGTACAATCGACCATTCGATTTAATCATTTTATAGAATCGAGAGAGAATCGAGCGTGTTACAGAATCCCCAATCGATGAAAAGTGGCTGATGTCATGTCAAATCGACCAGCTTAGTAGATGGAGCAGGATGCAAGATATCGGTCAATCTCACAGGAATCGGCTACTGTTCACATGTCATTTGATCGACTCTGAATCGCTTTTGCATTCAGTGCAGGAAGACACAACAGTCAGGTTGAATGTGAGGGTAAATCGCATAGGATATCGCTTGTAGTGTGTGGGTCACTAGCAGTGGTGCTCTCACGAATGGTCGTGATCACGGGTACGCGTGATTCACGGCCATTTTTCCGCATCACGAAGGCCATGACCCGGATCGCGTCAAATCCGGATCATGGCATGCGTACAAAAAGACGGGTCACGACCCGTAATCACGGCCTTGATGCGGCCGTGATAGAGGGTAGGCTACATGTGGATTTTTATGTCCGCATGGCCTACTGATACGCATGCGCAGTTAGTGAGTACGGGTACCCACTGTTACGCATTGATCAATACGATACATACATGCGGATTTTATATCCGCATGGCTTACTGATACAGACGCGCATGCGCAGTTAGTGAGTCGCATGGCCTATTGCTATGCATGCCCATGGGCAATCTCAGTTTATTTAACACGTACACTTCTACGCATGGCGGCATGGCGATACGCATTAAACATTATGGGTTCCGAATGACCACGACACGACTTTGCGGATTTTAAAATACTGATCACGGGTAAAGACGGGTCGAGCCGGTTGCGGAAAAAAATACAGGACCCGATCACGGGTAGATACGGATGTGGCTCCAATAATCACGGCCGCATGCGGATCCGTGATTGGGGGGTATCCGAGCAACACTGGTCACTAGTTGTTCGTCTTTTGATCAACCCTACTGAAGTCGATTCCTTAAAGTGAATGGGAACCGCATTTAAAAAAAAAAGCAAATACTTACCTAAGGAGAGGGATGGCTCTGGGTCGCATAGAGCCTTCCGTCTCCTCTCTCGGTGCTCTCTATCCGGTGCTGGCCCCCACCCCCCCCGTTTCAGTCCCCCACCGAAAGGGTATTTGGAAGTCTTTAGGAGCCGTGTCCTCCCGAAGATGTGCGGCTCCATACTGCACAGGCGTGAGCGTGCAAGAGAGCGTGCTTGTGCAGGCGCAGTACAGGGCCGCCCTTCTTCAGGAGCACTCGGGCTCCCTGAAGACTTTTGAAGCCTCTATCGGCCGGGTATAGCAGCATTTGACTAAATTAGTCAAATACTGCTACCGGGCGAGCCAGCACTGGAACGAGGGGACCAGGAGAGGAGCCGGAAGGCTCTATAGGACCCAGAGCCTTCCCTCTCCTTGGGTAAGTATCTGTCTCATTTTTTTAAATGCGGTTCCCATTCAAGTCAATCGCTTTGTTGATTGAATCAGAGACTCTAGATGTATGGCTAGCTTGAATGTCCGCCTGGAAAGGTCTTTTGAATACAGAGGGGAGAAAGGTCAGATTGGATCACTTCCATAGACAGATGTTAGCTTAGCTATGCATCCTATAGGCTGACACAGCAACTGTTGTGAAGAAAGACAGATGATCACCATAGAGGAATCTATAGATCGGGGTCATTGATTTATAACGTTTTGCTGAGTCCCAGCATTGCGTCAGCCATATTGCAGAATGTGCCCCAAGCTCTATACATCCCATTCTCTCTGCTGTTTTTTTTTCCTTTTAATTTCGTGCCTGCTAGTTACTATGGCAACCGGCATGTAGCGACGGAACGAAGGCACTTGAGCGCATGTGAAGGTTAAATTCCTCCTGTCGCGGTTTGAATATGGTGAGCGTACAAGGTGAGCGGGACCTTGCGGGTTTATGAAGTACAATTTGTGGCACTGACAGATCGTATCTCGCTATTTTCCATTGTTGAGGCTGGGAACACACTAGGCGGTGCGTGAAAGGTTGCGTTTTTGCTGCATATGCGTTTGTGCGTTTTTTTTCATAATGCGTTTGTGTTTTGCACATAGGAATCGAAAGTGCGTTTTTGTGCGTTTGCAACGCCGCGATATTGTGTTTACAAGCAAGGCTGAGGTGACTCAGCGATTGGAGGAGAAAAGAAAAAAAAAAGTTATGGGAAGAAATGACATCAGTATTTAGCCTCAAACTGTGGGCAAAAGACATGGTTCCCACCAGGAACAGAATTCTCTTCATTTACTGTATAACATTCACTGAAATCAAAACGTGGGCAGTACAATACATGTGTTATGTAAGAAGATCAAGTATTTATGTACTTATATACGTGTGTTTTTCCCTGGCATAGTATGACTAATCCTAGTGCTTTAACTACGGTGCCCCAATATTAAAATACCCCCACTTATGACCACCTTCACTACAGCATTCCCATTAGTGTCCTCTTCATTTAAATGCTGCCATTTAGTACCCCCTTCATAACAGTGCATCCCATTAGCACAACCCTTTAATATATCATAGCTCCCAACTGTCCCTCTTTTGGAGCCCTGTCCCGCTGTCTCTCTTTCCTCCTCATTTGTCCCTTTTTCAGGACATTGTCCCTCTTTCTATGTAAATATATATACAGGGGAGCCTCTAGGCATAGGCAGTACAGGCCATTGCCTGGAGTGCCATTGGTCCTGGTGGGCGCCATGTTGCTGGATTAAGCCATGCCCCCTGGATGAAGCCACACCCCCTGACTAAACCCCACCCCCACGGGTGTTCTTTTACTTGCTTCTAATGCATCTGCTTAGCGTAAGTTGCAGGCAGCTGCCACTGTGTCCCTCTGTGCCGTGTACATCCCCCCCCCTTGTGCCTCTTTCTAACCCTTTTTGTGCCTCCTTCTGTCTCCTTGTGCCTCCTTCTGCCATGTCTGCCCCCCTGTTTGGCCATCTGTCTCCCTTTATGCCTCCTGTCTCCCTTTGTGTCTCTTTCTGTCTTCATGTGCCTCCTTCAGTACCCCTGTGCCACCTCTGCCTCTTTCTGTCCCCCTGTGCCTCCTTATGTCCCATTGTGCCTTTCTTTGTCCCCCTGTGCTATTTCTGCCCCCTGTTCCTCCTTCTGTCTCACTCTGCCTCCTTCTGTTTCCATGTGCCTCTTCAGCCCCCATGTGCCTCTTCAGCCCCCATGTGCCACCTCTGTCCCCTGCACCTTCCTCTGTCCCCCTGTGCCCCTTTGTGCCTTCTTCTGTCTGCCTATGGCTCTGTCTGTCCCCCTCTGGCTCCTTCTGTCTCCCTGTGCCTCCTTACACCCCCCTCAGCCTTCTTCTGTCACCCTGTTGTGGCACCTTCTGTCCCCCTTTGTACATCCTTCTGTTCCCCTTTGTGCCTCCTACTGTCTCCCAGTGCCTCCTCCTGCCCCCTTTGTTCTTTTTGGTGAAACGCTGCCGCATTGTGCATTTTCTGGTGAAATGCTGCCACAATAAGCATAATTACTGGTGAAGCGCTGCCGCATTTAGATTATTTTCTGGTGAAAAGCTGCTGCAATACGATTATTTTCTGATGAAGCGCTTCCGCAATATGTGTATTTTCTGGTGAAACGCTGGCGCATTATGATTATTTTTTAAGGAAGCACTGCTGTATTACGATTATTTTCATGGGGGGGGCACCACGGGTTTTCTTGCCTGGAGTGACAAAATGACTAGAGGCCCCCCTGTATATATATTTCTCTACTAAAAAATGTGTTTGATGGACTCTAAACTTTATACCCGTCCTTTAAATCGATATATTACTAATTTTAAAATGTTAATATGAAGGAAAATGAAGCAGGATAGAAAGAACCAGTGTGGTTTGAATTATAAAACAACATATGAAGAGAATTCTGTTCCTGGTGGGAACCATGTCTTTTGCCCACAGTTTGAGGCTAAATACTAATGTAATTTCTTCCCATAACTTTTTTTTTCTTTTCTCCTCCAATCGCTGAGTCACCTTAGCCTTGCTTGTAAACACAAGTGAGCAGAGGATCATGTTTCAGCTACACAGGGAAATAAATGGAAGAGGAGGAATATATTACAGATAAAAAGAACCCCCAGCATGCAACTATTTGGCAATGGCTATTAAAGGGCCAGGGCGCCTAAGGTATGTGATAACTCCAAACCATAACAGCAGAAAAAGTTTTGAAAGCTTTTAATGCAGGATTAGCATCTTTATCACTTAATACACTCAGACCAGTTGCTGTTAAAATTTGATTTTTATGGTGACAAGCCCGCTTTAAAGTGGTACTAAATATAGGCATTAAAATAAGGGTGCCTTCATACTTATCACTGCAATTTTTTGGCACATTTTTATTTTTGTGATTCTGCAATTTGTGATTTTTTCCGCATCTGTTTTCCTCTTTTTTTTGGTTTGTGTTTTTTTATGAGAATTGTGATGCACAGTGCCGCCATGTGTCTGGGACCTCATCCATCTATGGGCTGGGGCGCACTACAGTGTTTCCAGCAGCAGGTTCCTATCACCAGCGATCACAGACACACTGTCTACATTATTTTTGCCACAATCCCGGAATGATCACATTGAGGACCCTTTTACACTTGCAGACTAAGGCCTCGTTCACATCAGGGACGTTTCTGTGCGCTTTCCACAGCGCACTGGCCTGTGCGATCAGCAAGGTATTGATTTTTCCATGTAACTAAATGTAGCTGGTTCACACCTATGCGCTGCGCTGAGCAGCGTTACAAAAACGTAGTGTTGCATGCATTTCTGTGCACTGAGGTGTAAAGCGCACATCAATGCAAGTGAATGGGTGCGTTTTTTTAGCCCACAGAAGCACGTACAAGTGCATAGAAGCGCATGCGTTTTTTACCCCTAATTGAAGAAAAAAATACATTTACATACAAAAACAAAGTTTTATTGACAACTGCTGCAGCTACAGTAAGCAAAACGTGCTTTAAAGAAGCGCAGCGCAACGCACAGAAACGCGGACTAAAGCACGCACAAGCGCATGCGTTTTTTACCATGCGCTTTAACACGTTTTTCAGCGCAGCAGATGTGAACGAGGCCTTAACCTGCTTTGCGTTACCCTATTTTGCCACAAGGGGCCGCAAAAGCCATGAAAGTCTATAGAGATTTTCACATTTACTACGGTCCCTTGTGTTGTGTTGGAAATGTCCGATCCTCCCTTTGGCCGATGCAGGGGCATCAGCTCGCTACCGCCGGACCTCCACAGCGGAAGTAATGTAAGTCAATAGGCGACGCATACCTTTTAAAAAGGTTGGTGACGGTGTTGTGCCTCGCATGCGCGGAACGACGGAAATAAGAGGAGAATGCCGGTGAAGTACTTCCTGTCCAGCGGGGACTGGATGTCACTGTCCGAGGGGCATGCAGGGGGCAGAGCTATACATGTGACCCTGTTGGCGTACTCTGCTGCAAGGTCATAGGTTTCTGTTTTGTGCGATGCAGCAGGGAGGTGCATCGTACTGCAATGCCCCCAAAACAGGGCCTTAAAGGGGAACTTCAGCCTAAACAAACATACTGTCATTAAGTTACATTAGTTATGTTAATTAGAATAGATAGGTAATATAATCTCTTACCCCCCCTTGTTTTAAAAGAACAGGCAAATGTTTGTGATTTCATGGGGGCAGCCATCTTTTTTATGGGGGCAGCCATCTTTTTGGTGAAAGGAGGTGACAGGGAGCATGAGACACAGTTCCAACTGTCCTGTGTCCTGATCACCCCTCCCAGCTGCGCGCGCTAGGCTTCAAATCTCAAATTCAGAATAAAAAAAAAAACAAATTTGCACCAAAACAGCAAAACAACAACAACATCAGAAATCCCATCATGCTTTGCACAGCATCAGGGGAAAAATGCCTGGGCAGTTTTCTTCTGTACAGTTAAAAATGAAACTTGGATAAGACAAACAAATCTCTGATGCTGTTAAAGAAACACCAAGCCTTTTCAGTGCTGCTGAGTAGATTTTTAGTCTGGAGGTTCACTTTAAAGGGAAGTTCCAAGGTGATTAAAAAACAAAAATCTACTTACCTGGGGCTTCCTCCAGCCCCTAGCAGCCATCCTGTGTCGTCGCCGCAGCTCCAATCCCGCCGGTGGCCCGGGGTCCCCTCCTACTGCGTCTGCACATCTCGGAATCGCGCTGACGTTATCCAGATTGTACTGCGCAGGTGCAGTCCGGATGACATCAGTCCGACTCCATGAGCCGCACGCTGAAGCGCAGTAGAAGCCGACCTGGCGAGGTCAGCATTTGCACCGGAGGGGACCGGGAACCACCGGAGCTGAGGGTACAGGATGGCTGCCAGGGGCTGGAGGAAGCCCCAGGTAAGTATAGTTTTTGTTTTTTAATCACCTCGGACCTTCCCTTTAAGAGAATTAGGAGCAAATTGGGATCGTTGCTGATATAGTGCTGAAAATCACGCTGCTTTGCGTTTAGTAATTAGTGAGCGATTTTCCCATTGGAAACGTGGCCACTAGTGGGCCCCACCCCAGCCCTTACAAATAAATTGTGCCCATTCTCTATGTGCCCTATACTGCAGAACCATAGAGATGGCCAATGAGACCGCAGGAATTCCAGCTTGCATGCAAATTGTATGCAGCGCGGTGGAGTCAGGCCAATAAAAATTGGCAGTTGCGGATTTGATTGGCCTAGCTCTGAGCTGCATACAGTTTTGCATTAAATGTGCATGTTAATGATAATTATTGGCATCTCGCTGAGGATTGACTGTTGTGGGAGGAGATACTGGACTGTCAGAGAGGCTCCTCCTCCCTCATCACATATTGAGAAAACAGACTTGTAATTGGGGAACTTGCTGCTGCAGCTGTGTGTGAAATGTGGAAAAACCCGTCTTTAGGCTGAGAAGTTGCTCTTGTAGGATTCAGAGGAGGGAAGCAATGTGAGCTGGTAGATTGCGAAACTAGGACAGCAAAGAACAAATATGCTGAGGTCTAGTCAGGGTCATTTCTAGCCTTTTTGTTGTCACCCCAGGCAAGAAGTCCAGTGTCACCCCCGGCCCCTCACCCCCAAAAAACTAAACACACACTAGAGAATATAAACCATGTGCCATTTAAAGGGATACTGTAGCAGGGGTCGGGGGAAAATGAGTTGAACTTACCTGGGGCTTCTAATGGTCCCCCGCAGACATCCTGTGTTGGCGCAGCCACTCACCGATGCCCCGGCCCCGCCTCCAGTTCACTTCTGGAATTTCTGACTTTAAAGTCAGAAAACCACTGCGCCTGTGTTGCCATGTCCTCACTCCCGCTGATGTCACCAGGAGTGTACTGCGCAGACACAGACCTTACTGGGCCTGCGCTGTGCGCTCTTGGTGACATCAGCAGGATCGAGGACACGGCAACGCAGGCGCAGTGGTTTTCTGACTTTAAAGTCAGAAATTCCAGAAGTGAACCGGAGGCGGGGCCGGAGCATCGGTGAGTGGCTGCGCCAACACAGGATTTCTGCGGGGGACCATTAGAAGCCCCGGGTAAGTTCAACTCATTTTCCCCCGACCCCCCTACAGTATCCCTTTAAGGTGGAAGCGTAATACTGGAAGTCCCCGAGATTCAACCAACATGTCGATCCCATAGCATTTTGTTGCACACCCTCTTCATGCACTATCCCAGTCCAGTGTGTAAATGCAGAGTATAGCGCAGAAGAAGGCTCAATGGAGGGACTGGCGATGCAGCAGAAGCAGGTGAACGAACACCCGTGGGAGGCGGGGCTTTGTCCAAGAGCAGAGCTAAATCCAGTGGCGTGTCGCCCCCCTCCCCCTCAGGATCAATGGCACACCAGGCAATGGCCTGGGATGCCTTTGGTTAATAACGGCCCTGGGTCTAGTTATTATTATAGGTCCACAGCCTGTGCGAGGGTGAGAAATAACCTGCCACACTTATGGGTGGGGATTCCTCGCCACTCTCTATCTCATACATGGAGTTCCCTGCTGACGCCAGGGATATATTCTAGGCACGTGTGTGTGTCTTTTAGGTTTTGTATGATTAAATTGAAAAATCTGAAACAGTGTAAAATGTAGAATTGGGGGGAGGTGTTGAGAGGTTATGCTAGGCCCCTTGTAGGGAGCAGCATTTAGCAACGATTTCCATTTCAGAATCGTACCGCAGGAGGGTGTAAAAATGACTGCCATCCAGTAAGGGCTTTCGGCCTTGTCCCTTCTCGTAATGTATGAATGATATTGTACACTGCAAGCTGATGAAATCTCAAAATTCTTCTGTCTCACAGAGGGGTGTACCCCTCCCTGTTTTTACTTCTTAAACACTCGGCTCCCTATGCAATGGCATTGCATGATGAGTTCCTGGCTTCTCGCTGCCAATGTGTGCGCGTTTTTACCTTTACAAAGGAGATGAAATTGCCTGAGTATTTCTAAGTTGAAGCCAGACAATGCTTTGCTGAGGAGCGGTCTGCAGGACTGCATACTGCTACTTGACTTGTTTTTTTATTTGTTTTTTTTTTGTCATTTTAAAATAAAAAGGTCACTTATTCCCCCTTCCCCCAGGACTCTTTAATCCCTTGCCCCCCCTTCCTATCCTGACCCAGCCCACATGGTCCATGACATAGAAGGGACTCTGCAGCTGGGGGTTAAAAAAACCTTGCACAGCCCCCTCCATGTCAAGGGGCTCATCCTCACCTCATGATCGTAGAGGTTGGGTTACTACCTCCATACCTGTAAGGGTGGGTCCTGGGACTTGTGGTGAAACATGAGGATATTAGGTGGACCCCCAGATGTCCGTCTCTGAGTTCCAGGTAAAAAGTAAAGTCATTTGTGAACACCTCCCCCCCCCCACAAACACACACACCCCACCCATTTAGACGAAAGTATTATTTATAATGTATTCAAGAGAAAACACATTTTCTTCATCTGTAAAACATCATCGATATAATGCCACCAACCCCTCCCATGAGTGAACATAACTTTTCAAGACTCACTTGGCAGGGAGTAGAATGGCTAAATGCTTTTTCACACAGTGAGCAGGGAGGAGTCGCAGAGCTGTTGTGTTTTGGCGACAAAGAGGTAATCTCTCAACATTAGCAGGAGGAGGTGGGTGGGGCTAGGCGATCAGCTCTGTGCAGAGCACTTCCCTCTCTCCATACAATAAGGAGCTACAAGAAGCAGCCAACACGGTACTTTCAATATATTTGTTGCTAAACGTACAGGTGTGTGAAAATTTGTGCGTTACTGATTTCTGCAAAAGTTATTATCTATGGAAAAGACTATAGAATATACTTCAAATGCAAACAGGACGCATCAAACGTGTCATCATGACATGGAATACAGCCTCTTTCATCATCCTTCCTGTTACAGCCTGTTCAGAGGAAGGATAATTATAAATCTGTCTACATGGAAAATAGTGTATATTCTGGCGTATAAGACGACACCCCAACTTTTCCAGTTAAAATATAGAGTTTGGGATATACTCGCTGTATAAGACTACCCCTCTTCCAATGCACACCAAATAAAAATGAAAAAAGATCATATACTGGTGCTATTTATGAACAGATACTGGTGCTGTACTGTATGTGGTACCAAGTATATAACAGTATACAGGTGACTGACTGGTTGGATTGGTCAACTCTCCCTCTCCCTAAGTGGATTGGTCGGCTCTCCTTGTCTATCTGTTTATCAGAGCGGTATGGAAGAATAGATCGCGCTGTGCCCATAAAACACGCCTCTTTCACCCTTCTGGCCCCGCCCTTGTATCCTATATACCTCCTTCTCTTCCTCTCAGATCTCGCACATGTGTGCCTGCGCCGCTTCACTACAGTCCTCAGCAGGGAGATCTGAGAGGAGGTAACAGGACAGGGCGTATCACCCGGCATCAATGACACCCGGCTTATAAGACGACTCCTGACTTTTCAGAAGATTTTCAAGGGTTAAAAAGTAGTCCTATACGCCAGAATATACAGTAGATAAAGCAATACCATCACCTAAATTATGGTGCTGGGGCTTGTAGTTCCCCAACCACTGAAGCTTTCAGTGATATCTTCAGTTACAGGCAGCGTGTCTGAGATGAAAGTCACCTGCCCTAAAGAGGCCCTGTAGTGACATATAGTAGAATGCAGTGAATTATTCAGGATACCCACTTTTATAGTATCCTATATCCTTCCTATATCTATATATTGCTGTATATTGGTATGTAGCCCCGCCCCTCCCAGCGATGTCACAGCCTAGGCTGATGAGCTATATGGAATCCTCCTTCCCTGAGCATTCTGGGAGAGAGCAGGCATAATTTTGTACTGGCTTTGGAACTCTCTGGCCCCTTTTACACTTGCGCGGTGCAATACTACCATGGTGGGAGTGCCCACTGCAGAAGAACTGCACCACACCTAAGCCCCTTTCATATAACCCTTCGGGAGCTATGGTAATGTGCATAACCCCTTCCCCCCCCCCCCCCCCCCCGCTCAGTGACGTACCCCCTGCTGGACAGGAAGTACATCACTGGGATTCCTGTTGGCCCAGCCATACTTACAGCGTTGCCATTAATTTGCATTACTGCATAATCTGTGTAGGCATGGATCACACGGTAAGGTACAGATGACTTTGTAATGGAATTGAAGCGAGTAAACTACTTCCGTCACAGCGCTTCGCATCTCATTCACTATGAAAAGCTCTTTTGACTTTCACTGATTTAGCGCCCTCTTGTTGTAAAATTGCTTACCACAATGCCATAGTGTAACAACAATAACTAACATTTCTATAGCGCTTTTCTCCCATAGGACTCAAAGCGCTTAGGCCCTCTCAGATTTAGTAGTTGGTAGTAGGATGAAGTATTCACACAACAAAAGTTATATTTCTCCAAATGCCAAACTGAACAGGTGGGTTTTCAGTCTGGATTTAGACATGTCTATGAAGCTGTCCTGATTTGCTGAGGTAAGGAGTTCCACAACGTAGGAGCAGCATGACAGAAGGCTTTGGGACCAAAAGTTTTCAGGTGGACTCTGGGTATGACTAGATTATTAGAACCTGTAGATCTGAGATTGCACGGATTGCTACGCAGCTGGAGCATTTCTTTCATGTATCCAGGGTCCAGATTATGAAGTGACTTAAATGTCAGTAGGCCGATCTTGAATAGGACCCTCCATTTTATAGGGGTGAAGGAAATGCAGGACTGGCGTTATGTGGCAGTGACGGGATTGGTTGGTTAACAGTCTGGCAGCAGTATTCTGTATTAGCTCTAGGCGGTACAAGTCCTTTTTTAGTGTAAAACGGCCCCTTAAAAAACATTCCGCAGAACTGCACCAGACAGGACTAAAGAAGTCACCACCTGAGATAAATGTCAGAATGGAAATCAGGGAGAGGAAATATTTTACAATGGGCAATCACTGACAATAAGCAATATTATTCATTATGTTATTTTCACTACAGGTCCCCTTTAAGACTACTTTTACACTATATCTGTTGTGGCTCTATAAAAATAGTTTTGCGATGATGATGCAAAGATATATCGCACATTTTCAATGCGATGCAACACGTGCTATATAGGGATGATCAATGATATGCAAATACTTCAGAGTTTATGCAAATGTATGTAATTTTTTTTTATATACATGAAGCTTGACATTGGACCAATCAATTTATACCTGGGTGTGACTTGATTGGTCCATTATTGTCCTGCATATATTTGCATAAAAAATTACATACATTTGCTTAAAGGATACCCAAACTGAAATGTGACAAAATGAGATAGACATGTGTTTGTACAGTGCCTAGCACACAAATAACTATGTAGTGTTCCTTTTTTTCCTTTCTCTGCCTGAAAAAGTTAAATATCAGGTATGTAAGTGGCTGACTAAGTCCTGACTCAGACAGGAAGTGACTACAGTGTGACCCTCACTGATAAGAAATTCCCCTTTTTTACCTCTTTCTTTCTCTCAGAAGCCATTTTCTGCTAGGAAAGTGTTTTATAGCTGGAATTTCTTATCAGTGAGGGTCACTCTGTAGTCACTTCCTGTCTGAGTCAGGACTGAGTCAGCCACTTGCATACCTTATATTTAACTCTTTCAAGCAGAGAAAGAAAAAAAAAAGGAACACAGCATAGTTATTTGTGTGCTAGGCACTGTACATAAACATGTCTATCTCATTATGTCACATTTCAGTTTGGGTATCCTTTAAGCTTGGAAGTATTTGCCATCCCTAGTGCTATATACAGCAAAGTCCCCAATATACTGTCACCAGTGGGGATCACCTGGTGTCGGATACATGTGCTTGCCGGTTGCTTGAGCAACTGGCCAAAATAACACAAACCTCCCCCCTGAAATATTTACCGAGGCTCCAGCGATGTCTGGCAGTCTCCCTCTATCTCCCCGTGGGCTCGGAGCGGCTTTCCGGCTTCTCCAGTGCACGGAAGCCGGAGTGTCAGCTGACCTGCATTGGGTCATGTGACACTCCATCCGTGCACAGAAGCCGGAGTGTCAGCTGACCTGCATTGGATCATGTGACACTCCATCCGTGCACAGATGCCGGAAGCTGCTAGGAGCCCACCGGGAGTAAGTAAGTAGTTTTAAGCCTGCCAGCCCTTCAGAAAGCCCCCGATTACCTTCTCAGGCATGCCAGTTAGTTGAGACTTCCGGTTGCCTGAATTCCGGATAATGGGGACGTTGCTGTAGTAGTATGTGAGGTGCAAATGGAGAATTGGAATAGAGAGGCACTCACTGAAATACCCAATCACGGCAAGCATATTAGAAAAATGTTATATTACAGAATATACAGTTATTATAAGTATACAGGTAGTCCCCGACTTACGAACGATCCCCCCGATACAAACTGCATGGATTCTGTTTCCATATGAAGACGTCAAAAAGTTTTTTTTTTTTTCAAAGTAGACTTGTAGTTTTTGAGAAAATCAATTTTAAAAAATTCAAAGAAAAAATGGCTTTTAAACTTGTATAAACAGATAAATAGGGCAGAGGTGACACAGAGGGGGACACTGGAGGCACAGGGGGGCACAGAGGAGGTACAGGGGACAGAGATGGCACAATGTTCAGACTTAAGAATGGATTCAGGTTAAAAATGAACCTACAGTCCCTATCTCGTTCGTTAACCGGGGACTACCTGAACAGTTAAAATGAAGGGAGGCAGATTCTGCAAAAAAACATATTTTTATGGTACGTTTCTATAAAAAAAAAAAAAAACAATACATGTTATCGGCTCTCAAATTTCCACTTTGGCCCGTTTGCCGCTACTTTATATTGGTGTCATTGGCGGTGGCCATTTTGTCCACTAGCGGCCGGTGACCAAACTGCCCCGCCCCCTGTGGCAATGTGCCTCTCCACAATCACTAGATGACAGGCGCCTATAGTCCAGGCATAAAATTATTAAGATTAAATGGGGCCTAAGGCAAGGTACTAGCTTTTGCTTCCTCCTATAGTCTTTTTGGTAAGTAGAGGTTTGAGAATGGTCAGAGAAAGTGGCAGCTGGGCCTCTTGATGCCCACTAGGCTCCAGGCAGTTGCCTAGGTTGCCTTGTGCATAATCCTGCTCTGAGTCCAGGACGCCGCTAAGCCCCATCACACACTTCTGGGCCCAAGCGATGGACAGCAAGGACTTTACTTAGGGCTGAATTTACCAAAAGGCACTGTAGGCTCATGCCTAGAGGCGTCTTATGTAAAAGAGAAGGTTCCCCTACACAAATGTCTACCTATAGGGGGGCTACTTAATACAGGAGTGGGAGCACATCTGGCTCCCTATACTTGGGGAGGGGGGGCGTGCACATCTACTCCCTAGATTATTGGGGCTACCAAATACTGAGGAAAATTTGGCCACTTAGTCAGGGGAGGAGGGATGCCTATATAATATGGAGGTGTGGCCTGATTTGAGGGGCGGAGTTTAGGGTGCCAGAACGAGCTGTAAATCTTCTACCCTTACATTGGCTAAACCTAAAACATGCAACGGTTCAGATTTATTTCACAAATATGACAGATATAAAAGCCAATAAAAAAATCAGCCTCCTGGCACCATAAGAGGGCTGCAGAACAGTGAGAAAATAATTGATTTAAGCAAGAGCTCTAGTGAAGAGTGTTTTCCATCTCAAGTCGAGGCGAGCCTCACCGTAGCATCCGCTGAAAGCGCGGCCTTGCTCTCCAGAGACTGCTGTTTCCATAGCAACCCATCCAGACGGCTCTCTCTGCCTCCTGACATTGGCTACAAGTAAATAGTCTAATGCAAAATATCCTTAGATACAGCCTACTTACAGCAATGGCGTTTTGCTTTCTTTTTTTTTTTTTACCCACTTGGCTTTAAACACACCACTTATAGAGGAGGTGCCGGCCGGCGATTGCTGTGGATTTTTAACACCTTCCATGCCTGCGATAGGGACAGCTTCCTGGAATGACACACGCTTCCAGGAAGCGTTTAAAGCGGACCTAAACTCAGAACTTCCTCTCTGCTCTAAAAAGATATTGTACACTCTATAGTCAGGAGGAGCTCCACATCAATAGAGGTTGAGTGTGCCTCGACCTTCACCCCTGTGTCCACCGAGGTGCTCAGAACATCAAAGCAGCAAAGAGGTCGGCACCACTCCAAACATGAAGAAAAGCTCTTTTATTGCATCACCATTGTGGCTTAACAATGACAAACGTTGTTTCGGGCATAGCCCTTTCTCAAATTGCAGCAGCCATATGCAATCACACATGTGCAGTGACTTAAATACCCCACCTCCACTAAAATCACCAATCTGTGACTTACTGGACGGAGACATGTGGTGGACCTGATGGGGAACTTAAAAGGCTAATATGTAAAACAGGATTAACCATTTACCTGCCAGCAAACACTCCATAGCAGGGAATAATATGCCAACTGGTCAAAATCATGTGTTGTCGACATCACTTCCTGGACACTTATGGCCAATCAGGGAGATCCACGTCACCAGAAGGGACTATGCGTCAAAAAATACGCATCCATGCATAACAGTACGCATAGAACGCGCATCAAACGCGACATGCATTTACAGACGCATACAATCAAGCGTCAAAGGTAATGCGTCACAAAAATACGCATGAACGCATAGTACCACGCATGGGACGCACATCAACCGCGATAGGCGTTCCTAAAACGCGCAGAAACGGACGCCAAAAATCCATAAAGCCAATGCGTCACAAAGTACGCATACCGACATGGCAATACACAACTGAGCAAATCGTGATCTCAACGCGCCAAAACATACGCGTATACACAAAAATACGTTATGGCCTCTCCCATCCAATAAAGTGTGTATTGGTCCTCACGCTCCCAGAATCGACCAAATCCACTGCTGTAGACAAGTCGACACTGGCATCGTGATACCACAAGCAAAAAATAGCAGGCAAATGGTTCAATACATCACCCCAGAAGGTCCATCACAGTACAGCCCAGGGATATCTAAAACAAAACACAATGCAATAAAATTAAGAACATGTGTAATCATACGTTAAACATTAATCAATTAGAAAAAGTAGATCACAGGCACTTAGAAAGACCCCACCCCCCAACAGTAATAGACTCTCAATGAATACAAAAGCCCAGGTCATATTCCCGATTGTCGACAACACATGATTTTGACCAGTTGGCATATTATTCCCTGCTATGGAGTGTTTGCTGGCAGGTAAATGGTTAATCCTGTTTTACATATTAGCCTTTTAAGTTCCCCATCAGGTCCACCACATGTCTCCGCCCAGTTAGTCACCGATTGGTGATTTTAGTGGAGGTGGGGTATTTAAAGAAAACCTGAACTGAACATTAAAAGTCAAAATAAACATACACAAGTCATACATGCCTCCTGTATAGTGTACTCATCAATCTATTTTTCCTCTCCTGCATGCTGTTTGTCCACTGTGATCAATGGAATTCTCCGTCCTCCATTGTGAAAATGGCCATTACCCCATAACAGCTTCCTGGTCAGTAGTGTTGGGCGAACATCTAGATGTTCGGGTTCGGGCCGAACAGGCCGAACATGGCCGCGATGTTCGGGTGTTCGACCCGAACTCCGAACATAATGGAAGTCAATGGGGACCCGAACTTTTGTGCTTTGTAAAGCCTCCTTATATGCTACATACCCCAAATTTACAGGGTATGTGCACCTTGGGAGTGGGTACAAGAGGAAAAAAAAATTTAGCAAAAAGAGCTTATAGTTTTTGAGAAAATCGATTTTAAAGTTTCAAAGGGAAAACTGTCTTTTAAATGCGGGAAATGTCTGTTTTCTTTGCACAGGTAACATGCTTTTTGTCGGCATGCAGTCATAAATGTAATACATATAAGAGGTTCCAGGAAAAGGGACCGGTAATGCTAACCCAGCAGCAGCACACGTGATGGAACAGGAGGAGGGTGGCGCAGGAGGAGAAGGCCACGCTTTGAGACACAACAACCCAGGCCTTGCATGAGGACAAGAAGCGTGCGGATAGCATGCTTTGTACCACCATGCAGTCATAAATGTAATAAAGATAAGTGGTTCAATAAACAGGGACCACGCGGCAACGCTAACCCAGCAGCAGCACACGTGATGGAACAGGAGGAGGCGCAGGAGGAGAAGGCCACGCTTTGTGAGACACAACAACCCAGGCCTTGCATGAGGACAAAAAGCGTGCGGATAGCATGCTTTGTACCGCCATGTAGTCATAAATGTAATAAAGATAAGAGGTTCAATAAACAGGGACCACGCGGCAACGCTAACCCAGCAGCAGCAGCAGCAGCAGCAGCACACGTGATGGAACAGGAGGAGGCGCAGGAGGAGAAGGCCACGCTTTGTGAGACACAACAACCCAGGCCTTGCATGAGGACAAAAAGCGTGCGGATAGCATGCTTTGTACCGCCATGTAGTCATAAATGTAATAAAGATAAGAGGTTCAATAAACAGTGACCACGCGGCAACGGTAACCCAGCAGCAGCAGCAGCACACGTGATGGAACAGGAGGAGGCGCAGGAGGAGAAGGCCACGCTTTGTGAGACACAACAACCCAGGCCTTGCATGAGGACAAAAAGCGTGCGGATAGCATGCTTTGTACCGCCATGTAGTCATAAATGTAATAAAGATAAGAGGTTCAATAAACAGGGACCACGCGGCAACGGTAACCCAGCAGCAGCAGCAGCAGCAGCAGCACACGTGATGGAACAGGAGGAGGCGCAGGAGGAGAAGGCCACGCTTTGTGAGACACAACAACCCAGGCCTTGCATGAGGACAAAAAGCGTGCGGATAGCATGCTTTGTACCGCCATGTAGTCATAAATGTAATAAAGATAAGAGGTTCAATAAACAGGGACCACGCGGCAACGGTAACCCAGCAGCAGCAGCAGCAGCACACGTGATGGAACAGGAGGAGGCGCAGGAGGAGAAGGCCACGCTTTGTGAGACACAACAACCCAGGCCTTGCATGAGGACAAAAAGCGTGCGGATAGCATGCTTTGTACCGCCATGTAGTCATAAATGTAATAAAGATAAGAGGTTCAATAAACAGGGACCACGCGGCAACGGTAACCCAGCAGCAGCAGCAGCACACGTGATGGAACAGGAGGAGGCGCAGGAGGAGAAGGCCACGCTTTGTGAGACACAACAACCCAGGCCTTGCATGAGGACAAAAAGCGTGCGGATATAGCAGCAATGCTTTTTGCCGCCATGCAGTCATAAATGTAATACAGATGAGAGGTTCAATAAACAGGGACCGGAAACGCTAAACCATCCCAGATGTTCATCGGTCATGTTACTTGGTTGGGGTCCAGGAGTGTTGCGTAGTCGTTTCCAATCCAGGATTGATTCATTTTAATTTGAGTCAGACGGTCTGCATTTTCTGTGGAGAGGCGGATACGCCGATCTGTGATGATGCCTCCGGCAGCACTGAAACAGCGTTCCGACATAACGCTGGCTGCCGGGCAAGCCAGCACCTCTATTGCGTACATTGCCAGTTCGTGCCAGGTGTCTAGCTTCATGCCCGGTTTCAGGTCCAGCGGTGCCAGCCACAAATCCGTCTGTTCCTTTATTCCCCTCCAAATTTCCTCCCCTGTGTGCTGCTTATCCCCAAGGCAGATCAGCTTCAGCAACGCTTGCTGACGCATGCCAACAGCTGTGCTGCACTGCTTCCACGATCCTACTGCTGCTGGTGCTGGGTTAGCATTTCCGGATGAGGTACAGCTTTGAGATGCGTTGGAGGAGAAGGAGTCAGAGAGGTAGGTGCTGCTGTTGTTATCCAGCTGTTTGCGGCGTGGGCAACACCCGCGCCGTAGCAGGTGAGGAATCGCTGCCAGGCTCCACAAGGTTCACCCAGTGCGCGGTAAGGGAGATGTATCGACCCTGGCCGAACGCACTCGTCCAGGTGTCAGTGGTGAGGTGAACCTTGCAGGCAACGGCATTCTTCAAGCTTCGGGTTATTTAGCTGACCACGTGCTCATGCAACTCAGGCACTGCAGAGCGCGCAAAGTGGTAGCGGCTGGGAACCACGTAACGTGGGATGGCCACTGACATCATGCCCTTGAAGCTGTTTGTCTCCACCACTCGATATGGCAGCATTTCGCAGGCCAGAAGCTTGGCTATGCTGGCTGGCTGTTACTGCCACGGCCCGGGGGTCATTTGCTGGCAATTTCCTCTTGTGCTCAAACATCTCAGAAACAGACAACTCAACCGTAGCGCTGCACACCGAAGGGCTGTTGGTTGTTGTGTTTGATGAACACTGGGAGACCTCAAGAGCACTAGTCCGGAAAGTGACAGTGTCAGCATCGTCTGATGTTTGTGAATGTTGTGAACCACGCAATGGCTGGGCTACTGCTGCTGCTGAGGCGGGTCTGGTGGTGAGTCTGGTGAACCCAAGGGAGGCAGTGTTGCTGGTGGTACCCTGTCCTGCCGCGTTTGCCCACAGAGTGGGATGTTTGGATAGAATGTGGCGGCTCATGCTGGTGGTGGAGAGGTTGTTAATACTTTTCCCCCTGCTCAGGCGGGTCTTGCACACCTTGCAAATCGCCATGGTAACATCCTCAGTGCAGTCTTCAAAGAAAGCCCAGACTTTAACTGGCTGAGGACTCGGACCTCGTGCGTGATGTGCTGGTGCTGCTTAACCCACTGCTGGACGCTTGAGAGGTCATCCAAGTAATTATCTGGTCCTGTTCTTTTGGATCTGTGAGGGTTGTTGTCCTGGACAACATGGGCAGTATTGAGTGGGTTTTCTTGGGTGCTCCCCTGTGGCCTGTACGTGAACCGTCAGGGGAAACACCTCTTCCCTTGCCCCTCCCTCTTTCACCGGATTTCTTCCTCATTTCACTTATCCTTAAAGTACACGCTGACTGGCAGCAGTACAGTGGCAGTACAGAAATGCTATACAGTGGTGGGTGAGCGGTGTACCACTATTGTCAGCAGTGACACAGAGCACAATGCTATACAGTGGCGGGTGAGCGGTGTACTACTGTTCCCAGCAGACACAGAGTGGAAGTAAACACAATGCTATATAGTGTGGCTGAGCCGTGTACACAGAGTGGCATTAAACACAATGCTATATAGTCTGCTATATAGTCACCCCGAACAGGGTGATGTTCTGCAGAACCCGAACAGTGGCAAACACTGTTCGCCCAACACTACTGGGAGGGAACGCAGATTTTAGTACCTAAACACACGATACAACATGTTTTCCGGGGTCGGACTCTGAGGCACATACAGATGGTCCCGATCATCATCCTCATCATACAACTCTTCTCCTGAGTCTGACCCACCCACCACCTCTGCCACCCCAACATCCCCAGACACAGACCCCTCATCGTCCTCAACATTAACTTGGGATGCTGGCCTGAGCCAGACCTCCTCCTCCACATCAGGCCCCATCATCTCCTCAATGGCAGCCCTCATTAATCGCTCTGGCGACGGACTGATGGACACAACGTTCTCCTCCGGGGAGGGCTGCTGCTGACCACTGGCTGCTGGGGTGGATGTTATAGCTTGCGTGGGGCGTTGGCTGTTGCTGTTGTTGGGAGTGCTGCTCACAGCGGAGGTCTCTGGGGAACTCATGTTGAGCTCATATAGTGGTTGACGGTGAGTGGAGTATTACTGATCCCAGCAATATACACACTGACTGGCAGAGTACGCAATGCTATATAGTGTGGCTGAGCGGTGTACACAGAGTGGCAGTAAACACAATGCTATATAGTCTGGCTGAGCGAGCGGTGTACTACTGTTCCCAGCAGAATCAGAGTGGCAGTAAACAATGGTATATAGTCTGGCTGAGCGGTGTACATAGAGTGTCAGTAAACAATGGTATATAGTCTGGCTGAGCGAGCGGTGTACTACTGTTCCCAGCAGAATCAGAGTGGCAGTAAACAATGGTATATAGTCTGGCTGAGCGGTGTACATAGAGTGTCAGTAAACAATGGTATATAGTCTGGCTGAGCGAGCGGTGTACTACTGTTCCCAGCAGAATCAGAGTGGCAGTAAACAATGGTATATAGTCTGGCTGAGCGGTGTACACAGAGTGTCAGTAAACAATGGTATATAGTCTGGCTGAGCGGTGTACACACAATGCTATATAGTCTGCTATATAGTGTCAGTAAACAATGGTATATAGTCTGGCTGAGCGGTGTACACAGAGTGTCAGTAAACAATGGTATATAGTCTGGCTGAGCGAGCGGTGTACTACTGTTCCCAGCAGAATCAGAGTGGCAGTAAACAATGGTATATAGTCTGGCTGAGCGGTGTACACAGAGTGTCAGTAAACAATGGTATATAGTCTGGCTGAGCGGTGTACACACAATGCTATATAGTCTGCTATATAGTGTCAGTAAACAATGGTATATAGTCTGGCTGAGCGAGCGGTGTACTACTGTTCCCAGCAGAATCAGAGTGGCAGTAAACAATGGTATATAGTCTGGCTGAGCGGTGTACACAGAGTGTCAGTAAACAATGGTATATAGTGTGGCTGAGTGGTGTACACAGAGTGTCAGTAAACAATGGTATATAGTCTGGCTGAGCGGTGTACACAGAGTGTCAGTAAACAATGGTATATAGTCTGGCTGAGCGAGCGGTGTACTACTGTTCCCAGCAGAATCAGAGTGGCAGTAAACAATGGTATATAGTCTGGCTGAGCGGTGTACACAGAGTGTCAGTAAACAATGGTATATAGTGTGGCTGAGTGGTGTACACAGAGTGTCAGTAAACAATGGTATATAGTCTGGCTGAGCGGTGTACACAGAGTGGCAGTAAACACAATGCTATATACTCTGGCTGAGCGAGCGGTGTACTACTGTTCCCAGCAGACACAGAACAGTAAACAGAATGCTATATAGTGTGGCTGAGCGAGCGGTGTACCACTATTCCCAGCAGACACAGAACAGTGAACAGAATGCTATATAGTGTGGCTGAGCGAGCGGTGTACCACTATTCCCAGCAGACACAGAACAGTAAACAGAATGCTATATAGTGTGGCTGAGCGAGCGGTGTACCACTATTCCAAGCAGACACAGAACAGTGAACAGAATGCTATATAGTGTGGCTGAGCGAGCGGTGTACCACTATTCCCAGCAGACACAGAGTGGCAGTAAACAGAATGCTATATAGTGTGGCTGAGCGAGGTACACAGAGTGGCAGTAAACAGAATGCTATATAGTGTGGCTGAGCGAGCGGTGTACCACTATTCCCAGCAGACACAGAACAGTGAACAGAATGCTATATAGTGTGGCTGAGCGAGCGGTGTACCACTATTCCCAGCAGACACAGAACAGTGAACAGAATGCTATATAGTGTGGATGAGCGAGCGGTGTACCACTATTCCCAGCAGACACAGAACAGTAAACAGAATGCTATATAGTGTGGCTGAGCGAGCGGTGTACCACTATTCCCAGCAGACACAGAACAGTGAACAGAATGCTATATAGTGTGGCTGAGCGAGCGGTGTACCACTATTCCCAGCAGACACAGAACAGTGAACAGAATGCTATATAGTGTGGCTGAGCGAGCGGTGTACTACTGTTCCCAGCAGACACAGAACAGTACACAGAATGCTATATAGTGTGGCTGAACGAGCGGTGTACTACTGTTCCCAGCAGACACAGAACAGTACACAGAATGCTATATAGTGTGGCTGAACGAGCGGTGTACCACTATTCCAAGCAGACACAGAACAGTGAACAGAATGCTATATAGTGTGGCTGAGCGAGCGGTGTACCACTATTCCCAGCAGACACAGAGTGGCAGTAAACAGAATGCTATATAGTGTGGCTGAGCGAGGTACACAGAGTGGCAGTAAACAGAATGCTATATAGTGTGGCTGTGCAAGCGGTGTACTACTATTCCCAGCAGACACAGAGTGGCAGTAAACAGAATGCTATATAGTGTGGCTGAGCGAGGTACACAGAGTGGCAGTAAACAGAATGCTGAGCGAGCGGTGTACTACTATTCCCAGCAGCGACACACAATGACTGGGGGGGACCCTGGCTAGCGTGGCTGGAGCGCGAACTACCCTGCCTGCCTACCCAAAGCTAAACCCACAGACAAATGGCGGAGATATGACGTGGTTCGGGTATTTATTTACCCGAACCACGTGACAGTTCGGCCAATCAGAGCGCGTTCGGGTCCGAACCACGTGACCCGTTCGGCCAATCACAGCGCTAGCCGAACGTTCGGGGAACGTTCGGCCATGCGCTCTTAGTTCGGCCATATGGCCGAACGGTTTGGCCGAGCACCGTCAGGTGTTCGGCCGAACTCGAACATCACCCGAACAGGGTGATGTTCTGCAGAACCCGAACAGTGGCGAACACTGTTCGCCCAACACTACTGGTCAGCACACTGTTAAACTGTAACAACGTCAACTTGAGCCATAGGGAAACATGGACACATCAGTTCTCCTCTCAGCTGTAACTGACAGCAACTGACATACAACTGACAGCAACTGATATATTTCAGTTCTGACAAAATGTTGTCAGAATTGGAAGGGTCCACTGTAAAAAGAAAATGGGGAGCTTCTGAGAGGAACTGATGGTGAGGTAACTATGTAATGTTCATTTGAAGTTACCTCATGTGTTTATTTTAAATAATTTTACTCAGTACAGGTTCTCTTTAAGTCACTGCACGTATGTGATTGCATACGGCTGCTGCAATTTGAGAAAGGGCTATGCCCGAAACAACGTTTGTCATTGTTAAGCCACAATGGTGATGCAATAAAAGAGCTTTTCTTCATGTTTGGAGTGGTGCCGACCTCTTTGCTGCTTTGATGCTCTAAAAAGATACGCACCAGCATATTGGGGTTGATTCACTAAAGGAAATAGCGCAAATCTCCTGTAACTCGCGCTATTTCCACAGCGAGCTTTAAATGTAATACGCTGCACGCTATTAGCCGCGTAGCGAGCGTATACACAGGAGTGCACGCTATGCTGCGGGTGGTGCAGCATAGCGAATGCTATTACTTTACGCCTCCTTCCAGCAAAAAAGGAGCACTCCTCCAGCCCTGAGCACCATCTCATCTGATCACTATAAAGGTGGCCACACACGATACAATAAAATTATCAGATTTTACGGCAATTCGATAAAAAACGATCGGATCTCCTGAAAAAAAAACAAAAGCTTTTTTTTCATTCGACTGAAAAATTCGATCGGATTTCCCGTTTTTTTTTTCGATTTTAATCGACCTGGAATGCCAGATGTGCTGTAATATGTACGAACAGAGGCGCCAAGCAGAGTAAAACAATGTTCTAAAAATGATAAAAAGAGGGAAGTCGAGGTGGACTTACCTCCCTCTGGTAGTGGACATATACTCAAATGCAGAGTAAAAAATATACAATTTATTCACAGCTCCATAAAATCGCAACGCGTTTCGCGGTCAACAATCCCGCTTCATCAGGCAGTACAGGAGCATATAAAACTGGTTCAGGTCCATAAAGCGTGTGAGTGCCTCTGTGAATGCCAGATATTTTTCTTCAATATTTTTAAAGATTGTATGGTGTGTGTTAGATTGTCAATTTATTAATATACACACCCTAGAAATTTTCTCTGATTTTCCAATCATTTTTATCATAACTGGGGATAAAATTGAACATAGGTGTGTGGTACATTGGTCATATTTCTGAAATGTTACAATCAGTCAGGAAAATTGATTGCAATTCTTAAATTGAACAGATATTTAAAACATTGTATGGTGTGTGGCCACCTTTAAGGACAGGATTTCCACACTCTGATTGGCCCAATAGGCTGCTTGTCAAGCCTATTGTATACTGTACATATTGGAGGTGGCAGATGTCAGCACACACTGCAGCTAATTTACTATCAGTACAGACACAGAGTAAACGCTTATACTATACATACTGGAGGCAGCAGAGGTTAGCACACACTGCAGCTAGTTCACTTAGTTCACTATCAGTACAGGCACAGAGTAACAGCTTATACTGTACATACTGGAGGCAGCAGAGATCAGCACACACTGCAGCTAGTTTACTATCAGTACAGGCACAGAGTCAGAGGCGGACATAGGCCCGTGCAGGCCGTGCAGATGCACAGGGGCCCTATGTCCTCTAGGGCCCATGCAATTGCACCAGTTAGGGCATGATTATCCTCTAGACTTTTCTCTGTGTATTTTTCTCTGAAACTCAAGAGAAACAGTGATAATAACTTGTATACTAGTCATATACAAGTTTAAAATGTGTGCTAATTAATACAGTGCCTACAGAATGTAACCTGGGTTCATGTACTATTATCTTATTGTTTGGCTCCACCCATGATCTTATCAAGATGCCCACTCACATGGGGCCCACTTCATTTATTCTGCACAGGGGCCCAACATTGGGTTTGTCCGCCACTGCACAGAGTAACAGCTTATACTGTACATACTAGAGGGAGCAGAGATCAGGACATGCTGCAGCTAGTTTACTATCAGTATAGGCACAGAGAAACAGTTTATACTGTACATACTGGAGGCAGCAGAGATCAGCAGACACGGCAGCTAGTTTACTATCAGTACAGGCACATAGTAACAGCTTATACTGTACATACTGGAGGCAGCAGAGATTAGCACTCACTGCAGCTAGTTTACTATCAGTACAGACACAACTTATACTGTACATACTGGAGGTAGCAGGGATCAGCACACACTGCAGCTAGTTTACTATCAGTACAGGCACAGAGTAAAAGCTTATACTGTACACACTGGAGGCAGCAGAGATCAGCACTCACTACAGCTAGTTTACTATCAGTACAGACACAGCTTATACTGTACATACTGGAGGTAGCAGGGATCAGCACACACTGCAGCTAGTTTACTATCAGTACAGGCACATAGTAACAGCTTATACTGTACATACTGGAGGCAGCAGAGATCAGTACTCACTGCAGCTAGTTTACTATCAGTACAGACACAGCTTATACTGTACATACTGGAGGTAGCAGGGATCAGCACACACTGCAGCTAGTTTACTATCATACGCCCTTGGATAGGCCTCAAGAGGCTGCAGCGACAGAGCGGTCTTCCCGGCTGCAGATAACTTCTAGCACAGTTTCCCTTTAGAAATATTAAATCTTCTCTTTCCTGTATTGGCACAAATATTCTAGCCTGAGGCTGCTGGAGATGAAATGATATTATTCCTAGAATGAAATCCCGCTCTGGGTAAAGAAAAAGCGATGTGAACGGCGACGTGAATGACAACGAGAGCAGCAGGAAGTTCTGAGAAAACTTACAGAGATGCGTAGCAGAGGCATGGAAAGTATTGTGTGTTCCTGGCCTGGAATGTCGGCTGTGAATCCCAGGCCTATCTGACATGTAGGAATACAGAACACGCGGATCATGATGAAAGGCATGGTCGGTATTTAGCGAGATCGCAGCCTTAGCCGAAAGTATGTCAAAACTCCAAAATGTCACCGACTACCCTAAAAAAAACCGGAGCAATGCTGCCGGGAAGACCTGGCAACAATTAGCGTCGATTTATTGTGTGTCCACACTATACCCGCAGTGCGTGCTCGTTCGGATTCCGCGGAATTGAAATTTCCAATCGGAAATTCAGCGGAAATCCAATGTACCGCAACTGGGTAATTTTAGCCTAATCCAGAACTCGGAAGTATTGGACTAATCAGAGAATGCCGAATTTTTGTGCAAAAAAAAATAAAAAATAAATCAGATTACCGCAGTCATTTTACTAATCACAAGATTCCGATATCCAGATTTTTTTTTTTTGCCATTTCTTGCATTTTATGATGCAAAAAAAAAAAAAAAAGGTAAATACCATGCTCCTCAGAAATTAGAAAAATCGAAAAACGGGAAATCGGAACAAATGGAAACTGTCATTGGCAGAAATTGGAATTTCCACAGAATCGGGAATTGGCATTTCCAACCATCCCTAGTTATAACGTAAGTTATAATTGCATGGCAGTGGTCCCATGATGGACCTGTTCACATCTCCATTATTATGCAGGAGAACAGAGGCACCAAAAGGATAAAAGGAAGATAAAAATTCTTGGTAAATAGAGGAGGTAGTGGTGGACTTGCCTCCTCCAAGTAGACACACAACGACTGTAGTAAAGACAGTCAATATATTTTGTTTATGAACTCCAAATGTGCAACGCGTTTCGCAGGTTTGATCCCGCTTCATCAGGCAATAACAACGGAGCAATAGCATATGTGGTCAGTAGAAGAGCTGTCTTTACTACAGTTGTTGTGTGTCTACTTGGAGGAGGCAAGTCCATTACTACCTCCTCTATTTACCAAGAATTTGGTTTTTAAGCTCATTTAGCTTCCTTTTATCCTTTTGGCGCCTCTGTTCTCCTGCATAATATTGAGTCCACCCTGGGGGGAGGGTTGAACCCCCTTTTTCTCATCTACAGAGAGCGACTTCTTATTCCTGAGTGGGATCAGGAAAATCTCCCCACCTGCCTGTACAGTGGTTGCCTAATGGTAACCCTGGTTTGTGAGTATTAATATTTACTCTATCTAGTAACCATTTACCAGTACATATTACACTATTGGGGCTCTTGGTGTTCCTTGTTTTTATTTTTTGTTCACATCGCCATGCTGGCTTTGCGGTGCATCGGGTTCCCTCATAGTAACACAAACCAAGAAGAGTCCTTCTGCATAACGCGCACGTTATGCCCTCTTTACAAAGACACACCCTCCTTTTTACCTCACTACAAATAAATGGCCATGGAAGAGAGACATTTTGAAATCTGTTGTGATGTGCATTGCAGTGTATACAGCAGGGCCGCCATTAGAGCATCACAGGGGAGAGAAGTGTTTGGGGCTCGAGGGATTCTGGGGCCCGGCCAGGGGGGGCCCTACCATGAAGCAATGTAAAGCACATGAAGGCACTTATCAGACAAATGACCAGAACTGCAAGTTCTGAGGGGGTAGTTTGCTGGTATAATATAGATTCTGAATGTCATTCAACAGTAGCACCAGCAAAGCACACAGACACACACTTTCCTTCTGCCTCTCACACAGACCTCCTGACCGTCATGTTAACCCTATGTCTGCTTCTGTGAAAGCAGGAAGTAGACACACTGCATATTTATTGTAGGATTTTTTATCAGCTGTAACAAAAAAATGTTTAGCAGTGCATAAAAACAAAATCTGAACTTACCTGGGGCTTTCTGCAGCCCACCGTAGGTCGGGAGGTCCCTCTGCGTCCTTCTGGCCCATCTCCCAGTCCCTGCTCCAAAGTGGCACCCGGCGACACTGGGACCGAGCGTCGGGCTCTCTCTTCATGGAAGATGACGTTAGTCGTCATCACGCCGGCCGCCTCGTGTCATCACGGTGGCCGGCGTGACAGTACTGCGCATGCACGGTTTAATCGTGCATGCGCAGTACTGTCACGCCGCCCATTGTAATGACGCTGGATGCACACATAGCAGAAACGCTAGCGTTGCATAATAGGATGCGTTTTGCCACTAATGGAAGTCTATGGGCCGCAGGGAAAAAAACGCATATGAAAAATGCATATGTGTTTTATATGTGTAAAAAACGCAAATGCACCAAAAACGCAGCAAAAACACACATAACATTAACAAAAAACGCAGCCTTTCATGCTAAGTTATGTGTGCTCCCAGCATAAAGGTTATTATAAGCCAATGAGCAGAAAGGAGAATGCTGGCACTGCTGCAGTGACTGGATTTATTGTTGCAAAATATTAATCAAAAGTGCAAGGCCTCCGTAAAAGCGCAGCAGTGCGCGAAACGGCCAACAGGCATCCTGTAATCGGCACCCACCACCACTGTGCCTCCTCACTCATCTTTGGTATGTGTACCACTTTTTGTACTTTGGATTTTGCACCTTTGTTGAAAATTTTGCAAAAATAAATCGTTTAAGAAGAGGCGGATTTAGCTCCACTAATGCATGTTTAAGGGCGGTTTGTATCCGTACTGTAGTGCCAACCTACTGCTATCGACTAGGTCTGCCCATAAAGGTTATTGTGCTGTTGCTTATCTTTTAAAGCAGAAAGGAAGTTCTGAGTTCAGTGTCAGCTTTAAATTGGATGAATGGAATTTTTTCTGGATGACCAAAGTGGCCTCTCGTTGTGATTCGAGTTATTCTCGCCCGTCGTGTCCCCAATCAGCTCTGTCTGGAAATAAGTGTGAGAAGGGTCTATAGGAAAGCCCAACAGGCTCGATCCATCAGGAAAGGTCACAGGCCAACCTTCAACCACTCGAATGGAAACGAGACGGCCAGATTGGCCAAGAATGTTTCCATATAATGTAAGCTGAATAAAGTCCAGCTCCGAGGCCCGACCTGCAAACAAAGACGGCCTCTCTGAATGCTGCTCCACTCACTCCACCAAGAATGCTACAGCTGTGGATTATCACGCCTCATTACGGCCGCGCTTGAGAAAACGCCGCAGCTGACGCACGGGAAGGGGGGGGGGGAGGGGGGCTAAATGCTCTTTCTGTTCCCACCGATGGCGAATGAAAGAGAAAGTGACGGGTGATTAGCGAGGTTGGATCGTGACTCTTCCTGTCGACGGACGGCGCAGAGGGTGACGCGAGTGGAGCGTTTTTACCGATCTATAAAAGGAGAGTTTGTTGGACACTCCTAATGTTTGTGGAAGTCGCTGAGTAAACTGAATAAACGTATTAAATAATGAATTGTTTGTGTAGTACAGCTAAGAAATAGAACATCAGTAGCAAAGAAAAGAGTCTCTCAGGCCTGAAACACACCAGAGGAGTTTTTCTGAGCGTTTTGAGTTTTTAAATCTGCTGCTAATGTTATCCTATGTGTCTGTGCACACTGGAGTAATGAGGTTTTGTAAAAAACCCCATAGCATTACCATGGGCGTCCGCAGAAAATTTTCCAGGGGGGGGCAAAAAGTGGGGAGTTAAAAATTTGGGCTGGTGTTGTGTGGCGCGCGTAGCGCGCCAAAAAATGGAGCTACGTGCCGAAAAATGGGTGTGGTCATGAACCAGAATGTGGGTGTGGTCGTGGGTGGAGACAAGTTTACATGAACTAAGCAATGGTGGGACATTAGATTAGGACAGTGGTGGCGAACCTTTTGGAGGTCGAGTGTCCAAACTGCAAAGTAACTTTACTATCACAAAGTGCCAACAGCAATTTAAACTAAATACAAACGTTTTAACTCATACATGAACATTATGGAAAATTAAGTTGAAAATAAACTGTAAAGATAAACAATTTCATCCATCGTACTCCTGAAAAAAATTATTCATTTTTTTTAGAACCTCCCAGTTTCATTTTCTGTTTTAAAAAGCAGAAAAAGTAGGTTTAATGCTATTGTCTCATATGATGATGATTCAGCTTTTTCCATAGTCTCGCAGTTAGCAATCATGTGACCCCCAACAAGACAAATTCAGCAATCATGAGGCCCCCCCCATCAAGACAAATTCAGAAATCATGAGGCCCCCAACATGACCAACTCAGCAATCATGAGGCCCCCAACAAGACAAATTCAGCAATCATGAGGCCCCCAACAAGACAAATTCAGCAATCATGAGGCCCCCAACAAGACAAATTCAGCAATCTTGAGGCCCCCAACAAATCATGAGGCCCCCAACAAGACAAAGTCAGTAACCATGAGGCCCGCAACAAGACAAATTCAGCAGTCATGAGGCACATAAATAGACAGCTTTTCACATAAATAGGCAGAATGCCCCCTTAATATGTAGACACCTCTCACCTGGCAGCAGTTCCCCAAAATACACTCAATCTGACAGCAGTGGTTCCCCAAAAATAGGTAGCCCCAGGTCTATAGGTGTCCCCAGAATAGGTGGCCAGCGGTATAGATGTCCCCAGAACTGGTAGCCAGGGGTAGAGATGTCCCCAGAACAGGTAGCCAGGGGTATATGTGCCCAGTATATGTAGGCAAGGGTATATGTCCCAGTATATGTAGGCAGGGGGTATATGTCCCAGTATATGTAGCCAGGGGGATATGTCCCAGTATATGTAGGCAGGGGTATATGTCCCAGTATATGTAGCCAGGGGTATATGTCCCAGTATATGTAGGCGGGGGTATATGTCCCAGTATATGTAGGCAGGGGTATATGTCCCAGTATATGTAGGCAAGGGGTATATGTCCCAGTATATGTAGGCAGGTGTATATGTCCCAGTATATGTAGGCAGGGGTATATGTCCCAGTATATGTAGGCAGGGGTATATGTCCCAGTATATGTAGGCAGGGGTATATGTCCCAGACAGTATATGTAGGCAGGGGTATATGTAGGCAGGGGTATATGTCCCAGACAGTATATGTAGGCAGGGGTATATGTCCCAGACAGTATATGTAGGCAGGGGTATATGTCCCAGACAGTATATGTAGGCAGGGGTATATGTCCCAGACAGTATATGTAGGCAGGGGTATATGTCCCAGTATATGTAGGCAGGGGTATATGTCCCAGTATATGTAGGCAGGGGTATATGTCCCAGACAGTATATGTAGGCAGGGGTATATGTCCCAGACAGTATATGTAGGCAGGGGTATATGTAGGCAGGGGTATATGTCCCAGTATATGTAGGCAGGGGTATATGTCCCAGACAGTATATGTAGGCAGGGGTATATGTCCCAGACAGTATATGTAGGCAGGGGTATATGTCCCAGTATATGTAGGCAGGGGTATATGTCCCAGTATATGTAGGCAGGGGTATATGTCCCGGTATATGTAGCCAGGGGGATATGTCCCCAGAAAAAGTGGCCATGTGTGCAGGAGGAGGGGAGCAGCGGAGAGAAGAGGGAGAGCTATGGGCACTCACCTTAGGGGGCTCTCCCTCCCTCTCTCGCTCTCCCCTCCGGAGTCCGGAATGAAGTGTGCAGCGGCTGGCAGCGGTGGGCGGAACTTACCTCCTCTCGTCGCACGCGCTGGATGGATTAGCCGCTACTCTGGCCTGATCCAGACCAGAGTGCGGCACCAGAACTTCCGGCGCAGGAGCGAGAGGAGGTAAGTTCCGCCCACCGCTGCCAGCCGCTGCACACTTCATTCCGGAGGGGACAGCGAGGGAGAGAGAGACCCCTAAGGTGAGGGAAGGGGGGGGGGAGACGTCCGCCCTTCCCCACTGTGCCCATAGCGCTCTCTCTCTTCTCTGCGTGTTCCCCTCCTGCTGGCTGCACGGGCACGCGGCCAGGGGGGGGCAGCGGGCGGCCAGGCTCGGGCAGATGCCCGGTTTTGCCATATGTGCGGACGCCCATGAGCATTACATTGGGAAGAGCTTTTAAAACCTCTAAAAGCTCTTCCCAATGTAATGCTATGGGTTTTTTTTACAAAACCTCATTGCTCCAGTGTGCACAGACACATAGGATAACATAAGCAGCAGATTTAAAAACTCAAAACGCTCAGAAAAACTCCTCTGGTGTGTTTCAGGCCATATTGTTTTCCAGTACAGGAAGAGTTAAAACAAACCCTTCAGTTATCTATGCAAAAGAGCTTCTCTGAGCTGGTCCACCCAACTTGGGTCAAAGACAGTCCTGTTATCTGGAGCCAAGAAACAGCGAGAGACGGCTTGGATAAGGTTTTACTGCAGAAAAAGTTCAAAGGGTCATTATTTCTACATGTGGTTTCTAAACTGCAAATATGACAGAATGATGCAATGTTATAAAAAATATGAAACTCTTTTCTTTGCTGCTAATGTTCTGTTCCTTATCCATACTAGAAGCAGTAAAGTGTTGTACCGTGTTAGCCATGAGTAAAAGCAAGAAGTTTTGAATCAGGATGATACCATTTATTGGCTAACTTAGAGATGGATAAACAGTGAGCTTTCGATTTATAAAAAGCCGGAAACCAGTCCGACAAAGGCTTTTTATAAGCCGAAAGCTCACTGTTTATCCATCTCTAAGTTAGCCAATAAATGGTATCATCCTGATTCAAAACTTCTTATCCATACTAGACATACAATTGATTATATCATACATTTTTATTTTTGTTTTGTTTTGTGCTTGAGTTTTGCTTTAAAAGAAAGCCTGGAATGAGAACAGGGATCATTATTATTATTTTTAATTTATATAGCACCGACATGTTCCGTAGCGCTGTGCATAGTACAAAACGAATTAGGGGGGGGGGGGGGGGGGCATCGATACACGAGACATTCAAAGCTCTGCACAATCAGGACATCCAACAATACAAATACTGTACATAGTTAATGTGTGGTTTCAGACATCACTAATACCGGGGTATGCTCATATGATAAACTAGCTGATTGCCCGGCGTTGCCCGGGTATGAATTTGGCTGGTATTGGCTCTGCCCACTTTTTCTAACAACACATTACTCAATGACCAAGTTTGTGAGCTTTGTGGTCTTTGGCATCAATAATTTGCATTGAAATGAAACAAATCTGATTGGCTGTTTGTGGCTCCACCCCATTTTCTGAATTTGAACCCCAGTCACCCAATGACCAACTGTACCAGGTTTGAAGCTTGTGCCATTAACAGTGCAAGAATGGCAGCAATTAAATATTCCCCTTGAAAAAAATAAGTGCATTTTTTTTTTGGCTTTTGTAGGCTCCACCCACTTTTCTGAATATCAATTCCAGTCACCCAGTGACTAACTGTGCAAAGTTTCAGAATCCTGCCAGTAACAGTGTAAGAATGGCTGCAGTTTATATTTTCCCAGTGAAATTTGTTTTGGCTCCGCCCACTTTTTTGGTTATGGGGATAAAAAGTATCCTATATGTTATTCCAGGTAATGTACTATGTGTGTGCCACTGACACGGATCTGCCGTGACGGTTGCTGAACGAAGCTGGCGTGATCGCGCACCTGTACCTACGTCGAGAGATCGCCAAACGATTGCTCATCACTCAAAGTATTGCCAGTCTTCGTAAAAATGGTCATTGTCGTTGGAAATCGCGTTGAGGGTACTTTAAAGGACTACTGTAGGGGGGTAGGGGGAAAAAAAAATTGAACATACCCAGGGCTTGTAATGGTCCCCTGCAAACGTCCTCTGCCCGCGCAGCCACTCACCGATGCTCTGGTTCATGCCTCTGGTTCACTTCTAGAATTTACAACTTTACAGTTGGAAAACCACTGCGCCTGCATGGGCGTGTCTTCGCTCCCACTGATGTCACCAGGAGCGTACTGTGCAAGCGTAGACCATACTGGGCCTGCACAATACATTCCTGGTGACGTCAGCGGGAGAGAGGACACGGCCGCGGAGGCGCAGTGGTTTTCAGACTTTAAAGTCTGAAATTCCAGAAGTGAACCGGAGGCGGGGCCGGAGCATCGGTGAGTGGCTGCGCGGGCACTGGAGGTCTGCCGGGGACCATTAGAAGCCTCGGGTAAGTTCAACTCTTTTTCCCCCTATCCCCCTACAGTAGTCCTTTAAATGATGGCATACATACTCTGCCGCTCTCTGTATGCATAAAATACTGCAGCGTGATCGTACAGTACACACAGGAGATAGCAATTACAGTGATCAAGCCCAAACCAGTCCTCTAACATAAGCATAGCTAAGTGGTTGTGCATTGCGGGGTGCTGAGGGGATGCGTCCAGCTGTCACGCCTCTATAGTACGGCTCTGGACAATGTCTTGTAGCGGGAATGTGAGCGTATGTGTTCAGTGTACTTCCAGCACATGAACAGCCGCCTGTGTGACCCCCATCCCATCAGCTAGGACTTGTGTCCACTGGGGGCGACTTGTCGCATTTGCCCGCTTGCCTATTTGGCCCAGGAATCCTCTAAATACTCTATTCAAATCCATAGACTGCCGTCCGATTTGCATTCTGGGAAAAGCATACACCAAAAAAGCGTCACGCAGGCGAATCCCTGTAGCCATGCATAATATGGCTAGAGGGATGTGGGGAGGCGGGGCAGAGCTGCAGAAGTATCTGTAAATTTACTGATATTTTACTAGCCGATATTTCAGGTGCCCAAATTTGTGAGTGCCTTTTTTGCATGTACGCGGGATTCGAAAGCTCTCGCGGACCGTCGTCTGCATGGCTTTAAAGGGAACCTTAACTGGTGGGGAAAAAAAATTCACTTACCTGGGGGCTTTCCCAAGCCTCCTGCAGCCGTCCTGTGCCCGCGCCGGTCCTTCGGTGCCCTCCGGTCTCCCTCCGCGGCTAAGTTTCGTTTTCGGCCGACTGCCAGTTGTCCTCGGGCAAAACCGAGGACGACTGGCAGTCGGCCGAAAATGAAACTTAGCTGTGGAGGGAAGCCAGAGGGCACCGAAGGACCGGCACGGGCACAGGATGACTGCAGGAGGCTTGGGAAAGCCCCCAGGTAAAGGTAAGTGAATTTTTTTCCCCCACTAGTTAAAGGGAACCTTAACTGAGAGGTATATGGATGTTTCCTTATAAACAATAAAAGTTTCTTGGCAGTCCTGCTCAGGGCCGGGCCGAGGCATAGGCTGGAGAGGCTCCAGCCTCAGGGCGCAGTGTAGGAGGGGGCGCACAATTCATTCAGCTGTCATTCCTAATTGTGTTTGAAGCAGAAATAAATAAGAAAATGGGATACATAGCAGTGACTGCAAGCCAGATAACTAGATATTAAGGTGTTAGGGAGGTTGTGGACCCTGTGGCCCTCTTAGTCTAATAGCAATCAGTGTGTGATGGCTGGGGTGGGAGGGATGGAGGGGCGCACTTTGGTGTCTCAGCCTTGGGTGCTGGAGGACCTTGTCCCAGCTCTGGTCCTGCTGATCTCATTGACCAAAGTAGTGGGTGAATCACAGACCTGAAACAAGCATGCAGCTAATCCAGTCTGACTTGAGTCAGAGCACCTGATTTGCATGCTTGTTGAGGGGCTGTGGCTAAAAGTATTAGAGGCACAGGATCAGCAGGAGAGTCAGGCAACTGGTATTATTTTAAGAGGAAAAATCCATATCCTTCTCAGTTTAGGTTCCCTTTAAGGTTCCCTTTAAGGCCTTGTTCAAGCTGATGGTTTCATAGCACTAAAATTTCCCTCAAATTCAGATATGTACAATCGCCATTCACGCCACAACTGTGGCCTTACTGTGGCCTCACTGTGTAATATCTGTGCAATTTGTTAGTTGTATCCATGTACCCCTTGTCGTCTTATTGTGCTTTGTAAAGCGCTGCAGAATATGTTGGCGCTATATAAATAAAAAATAATAATAATAATAATAAATGTGGACTCCTGAAATCCAGGGCCGGACCATGAATATAGCAGAGACATTAGAATAATATGACTATGGTAGAGATTAGATTGTGAGTTCCTCTGAGGACAGTCAGTCTCTGTAAAGTGCTGCAGAAGATGCTAGCACTATATAAATAAATACTAATAATAATAATATGGTAGGACATTAGACTATGACTATGGTGGGGATTTTAACTGTGAATTCCTCTAAGGACAGTAATGTACTCTGTAATGTGCTGCAGAAGTTGCTAAGGCTATATAAATACGTAATATTAATAATAATATGGTAAGACGTTAGACTATGGTAGGGATTAGATTGTGAGCTCCTCTGAGGAGTCAGTGACATGACTATGTACTCTGTAAAGTGCTGCAGAAGAGGCCAGTGCTATATAAATACATAATAATAATAATAATAATAATAATAATAATATGGTAGGGCATTAGAATATGACTCTGACAGGGATTAGACTGGGCACCTCTGAGGACAGTCAGTGACATGATGAACTACTCAGGGAATTCTGCAAGTCACTGAGGAATATACTCGCACTGTATAAATGGATAATGACAACAAATGGAGCCTTTTATTTACAACTTGAGTATGCCAAGATTAAACAAGGGAATTCAGTTTAAGTGGAAGACTAAATATACTGGCAATAATAATAATATTATGTAATTGAGAATCAATATCGGGCTTTAGAAAACAAAAAAGCGTGAGGTACGTTTAGTTCTGCTTTAAGCGGCCGTGCAGCAGACATGTCTGTGGTTGCCAAGCAACAGGACCAGCTCTTGATAAATACGTCCTCCCATGTTTTCACGTCTGGCTCGTAAATCGCTTTGGCGCTCCCCGGGGAAACGGCGATCTTTCAGTGCGCGCCAAACAGCCAGCGAAATAATGCAAAATATAATAATAGAAAATAAATAAAGTAGAAATTAGCAGCAGATCCCCGATAACAAATCAGAGGCAAAGCCGCGCTAATCTCATTAAAAATGTATCACCGCGATTTGTCCCGAGAATGAGTCTGCAGCAGAGGAATCGCTGAGGTAGGCGGCTAATTATATCACTTATTCCATTATTTTCACTGCTCATTCCTGGAGCCGCGTGACGCAAATGGCCCAGCATTACTTTTCACTTTCTTTTTTTTTTCCCCCGAGAGGAGAAACGGTCGGGAGACTTCAAAGCGCGAGTTCAGATGCAGTTTCTTGATAGGCAGTAATAAAGAATGTAACAAATGGATTGGCTGGAATAATGTTAAAAATGCATTTTTGTGTGAAATTATTAATTCATAAAACCTGCTGCATATATTTATAGTTCCTCATATTCTCCTTAGTAACCTTCAGTGGACCTGCTTAGCCCCTACCTCATCCCCGCCCAGTATGCAGGGGGGCATGGCTTCAGCTGCTCATGTGACTAAAGTGGGAGAGTTTCAGACTGAAGGTGAGTGAGCAGGGAGATGGAGGTCGTTAAAGATGAGAGGATCCTGTCCACACTTTACTAATGTCACAAGAGCAAAGTCCTCAGACTTTGTTTATAACCCGTTCTTATTGTTCTTTATAGAACTGCTCCAAACCCAGGTCTTACAAACACTTCCCTGTTAATAAAACAGTTGGTCGAGCCCTAAACAAATATCACATTTTTGATTTTTTTTTCATATTTCTGGTTAGGAAGTAAATTTACTTTTTACATCTTCTAAAAAAATGATGTTAAAATTTACTGTACATTCCTTGTTTAAGCAAATGTAGAGAGAGATCTTCCACCCTCCCGTAATCTTGAAGGTCCCACAAGGTCCTCTCTTCCATTGATCAGCTGTCAGCCCGAGGGAAGTCCACGACCCGTCCTCCTTGGTCGCGCTCCTGCAACTGGGACAATTCTGCGCATGCGCAGTTTGCCAAGACTCGTAACTGTATATGTGCAGAATGTTCCCAGCCTCAGGAGCACGACTAAGGAACCTAGGTTGTGGACCTTACCGTGGCTGACAGCTGATCAATGGTAGGGACCAGAAGGGGATCAAGGCATCTTCAATAGTAAAGTGGGCTGGAAGAAGCCCCAGGTAAATGCCAACTTTTTCACCCCGCCTTGCGGATCAGTGAATAATGGCGCACAGCGCCTATGCATAAAAATGGCGCTGCATTAAAAAAATACGCTTATCGCTATTTATCGTTAGTACTGCATAATAATGGCGCACAGGGAAGAAAGAAGAAAAACGGCACACACTAACGTTATTTATCAATAGTGGCACACACTAACGTTATTTATCAATAGCGCCGTTCATAAGCCAAACTGCAGACGTTATTTAACTGCAAAACGGTGAATGGATTTAATGTATCACTGTCAAGGTTAGGGTTAGGCACCACTGGGGGGGGGGGGTCTTAGGGTTAGGCACCATCAGGGGGGTCTTAGGGTTAGGCACCACCAGGGGAAGTCTAGGGGTTAGGCACCATCAGGGGGGGTCTTAGGGTTAGGTACCACCAGGGGAAGTCTAGGGGTTAGGGATAGGTACAGAGAGGGTTCTGTGTGTTAACGCTAAATAACGATAAGGCTTTAACGGTAAATAACGGATTAGCGGCAAACGGATTAGCAGCAACACCATGCGCCATTATTCTCAGGCGCCATTTTCAGATGGATCCCCGCCTTGGGCTTCCTTTACACACTGCAGCATCTTCGTCTGATATCCTTGTCCACCAGCTTCAATCCCCGTTATCTGACTGATGTGGGACAAAAATCCAGGTCAGAAATTTTGGCTTGCTTGTTCCTCTCAGCAAGCTGCTGAGTAGGGATAAGCTGGAATTCTCTTCAAAGTAATTCTGTATAGAAATTTTCCTTTTTTTTTTCATCTGTTTTTGCAACGTTTTCATGGAAATGAGAACTTTCTTTAGAAGGTCTTTTCTTGTGCTCAGCGACTTTCTGATCTGTGCAAAAAATGTGGCTTACTCATGCCCAGATGTCTTTGTGAATATTCTTCTCTGTGCGAAAATGTTACATTTTTGCAAAACGTACGACAAAAGGAAAAATGGCCATATTCAGTAACTACAACCCACAGCTGCCCAACATTCACTGCCCTCTGCCCGTGTGATGACCCCACAGCTGGAGCAGCCAGAGGGCTCATGTCCCAGCAGTTATATATAGACTCATGATCTTCCCACCAGGTTCATTGAACCTTCTCTCCCCGACATCTCCATTGCCATCAACAACACGTCCATCCACCCCATCTGTCAGACCTGCTGCCTGGGTGTCATCCTCAATTCTGCACTCTCCTTCACCTCCCACATCCAGAACATCTCCAGTTCCCCCCACCTCCATCTTCGCAACATCGCCAATATTCACCCCTACCCAACCCTCAAAACTGCCAAACTCCTGGTCCATGCTCTGGTCGTATCCTGTATGGACTACTGCTGCCTTCCTTTCTGAACTTCCTGAGACCAGACTCCGCCCCCTGCAATCTGCTATGAATGCAGCTGCAAGGCTCACTCCCCTCCGCTCCTCTTCAGCTGCTCCTCTTCAGCTTCCCCTCACTGGCTCCCTGTCCCCTTCAGGATTACATTTACACTGCTCTGCCCAGGGGCGCCTCTAGGCATAGGCAGTACAGGCCATTGCCTGGAGTGCCATTGGTCCTGGGGGGGCGCCATGTTGCTGGCTTAAGCCCCGCCCCAAATTAAGCCACACCCCCAGACTAAGCCCCACCCCCATGCGTGTTCTAATACTTGCTTCTGCTGCATCTACTTAGCGTAAGTTGCAGGCAGCTGCCACCTCTGTGCCTTGTGCATCCTTCCTTCCCCTTTTGTGCCTCCTTCTGTCTCCTTGTCCCTCTTTCAGTCCCTTGTGGCACCTCTGCCTCCTTATGTGCCCTATTGTGCCTCCTTCTGTCTTCTTGTGCCTCCTTCAGTCCCTTGTGCCATGCCTGGCCCCCTGTTTGTCCTTCTGTCCCTTTTGTGCCTCCTTAAGTCCCTTGTGGCACCTCTGCCTACTTCTGTGCCTCTTTGTGACTACTTCTGTCCCCCTGTGCCTTCTTATGTCCCCTTTGCCTTTATTTGTCCCCTTGTGCTACCTCTGCTCCACTGTTCCTCCTTCAATCCCACTCTGCCTCCTTCTGTCCTCCTGTGCCTCGTTCTGTCTCCCTATGTGCCTCTTCAGTCCCCATGTGCCACCTCTGTCCCCTGCGCCTTCCTCTGTCCCCTTGCACCTCTTTCTATGCCCCTTTGTGCCTACAACTGTCCCTGTGTGCCTCCTTTAGTCCCCTTCTGCCTCCTTCTGATCCTCTTGTAGAAGGTGCAAGGCCGACCAAACGGTCACAAGTGCTGTGCGAGAGGGGACCGTGAGGTGGTGAACAGGCTTGCGGTGTCTAATAGAAGCCTCACCAGTTCACTGCAGCCTTACATTACATGTATTTTCTAGTGAAACACTGCCACATTACGATTACTTTCTGTGGAAAAATTGCTGCATTACGATTATTTCCTGGTGCAACGGTGCCGCATTATGATTATTTTCATGGGGGGCACCATGGGGGTGGGAGCGCCACAGGTTTTCTCGTCTGGAGTGACAAAATCGCTAGAGGCACCTCTGGCTCTGCCTGACATACCAATCCATCCAACATACCTCCCCTTCATACATATCTCAGATCTCATCCAGAGACACTGCCCAACCTACTCTCTCCGCTCCTCCAACACTCTATGGATGTCCACCGCTCGCATCACCTGCTCGCTCCTGGACTTCTCCAGAGCTGCTCCTACTCTATGGAACTCCCTCCCCAAATCAGCCTTGCTCCCAGCTATCTTCATAACTCCTTACTTTCCCTTGGACTTAAACCCCACCTCCATTTATGTGTCCCCCTCCCCCACCCCTTTAGGCGGCCGGATCCCTGGTAGAGTTAAGCTGGGTATGGAGTCCCCAGTGTGGCGAGGTGTCTCCCATATTGCAGGCAGCCTTTACTCACCTCACAGGCTCCAGCGATGAGCAGCTGTGGATCCCTCCGCTCTGGCCGGCATCCCCGCTCGTACTGACGTTAAGTTCCGGGTCACGGCTTGATGACGTCATCAAGCTGGGACCCGACACTTACATCAGAGCGAGCTGGGATGCCGGCCAGAGTGGTGGGGAGCACCGCTCGCCGGGGGAACGTCAGGAAGATGAGTGGATCCTCTTCTCCCCCTCCTACCACCACAGCTCTAACAGTGATCACTACAATCTGTAGCGATCGTAGTGATCACATAATTAGGAGCCACTCGCGATGGCTCCTGATCACTGAGGGGAGATGTCAGCTGTCAACGGCGGGTGGCGTAATCCTACGCCGCATCAGCCTAGGGCAGCCACAAGTGCGGCGTAGGATTTACCTACAGCAGTCCCGAGAGGGTTAATAATAACAGTTATATAACTAATGTGGTCACCTGCCCCCCCCCCCCCCCTCCTCCATTACAGTGCAGCAACCCTGACTTCCCCACCTATAATAAGTGTGACCACAACCACACCTGCTATGGAGGGAGGGGGGCGGGCCTGTGTCAGAGAGAGGCGGGGCAAGTAGTATGGGCCTCCTGCAGCCCTGGGCCCTGCTGTAGCTGCAGGGCTTTCTTCCCCAGTAGTTCAGTAGTCTGGCTCCTAACAGAAGCCAGCTGGGAATAATTGTAATCCTTAGCACTGAGGGTTTATATTAAAATCACATAATAAGTCA